>NW_027504866.1:0-127328 GCF_021521415.1 Bidens hawaiensis
AACAAGAGGAATCTGAACTGAGAGCCTCCTCAAGAAAGCCAAGATCAACACTGACAAATCGTTATACATGTCAAAATCTCCGTTGTCAGATGTAAATGATCATGCACCGATCAAGACTGCTTTCGTCTCCTCAGTGTCGAATTCAAAGGGGACTGAAACAAGATCGTCTGTTCCACCACCGTCACTCCCGGTAATGCAAGTACAAACTCCGGAACCAAGCCCATGGAAAAAGCAACGTTAAATACAGAGGGCTTGGGAGCTGTAACTGTTGAGGTTGCCAAAGAACACATGGCAACTCTGGGTACGATTATAGAGTCATACAGTTTGATGATAGCTGGAAAGTTGGGAAATAGTCATCTGGACAGCGATGACTACGAACAATTGGATGAAGACGACAGGAACGCATAGATATTATGTGGGCACTTGGCAGTGCGTTCCGAAGGGCCAAGAAATGGACAAAGAAAACCGGTCAGGGCCCTCACTATCAACAACAAATCCAAGTTCGGCTTTGACAAAAACAAAGTCAAATGTTACAAACTGTGGGGAACTTGGTCACTTCGCCAAGGAGTGTTCGAAGCCCAGACGGAAGGTCATCAATACCCTTTCCGAACCACTTCTTCAACATCCACTCCTACTGCTGCTGCTGCAAATGTCAATCTTGAGAGACAACAGGTCCCTCAAAACCCAACAGCAACAAACAACATCAACAATGAAACTGCTCTTGCAGTTCAAGGAGATGAGGGTGAAACTTGGAACTTCAACATAAATATGGCTGATCTAGATGGAGACTCAGATTCTGGGTCGTGGTTTCCTCGAAAAACGAAGCATATATAGTCGAGGAACCAGCTACTGAAGTTCAAGTAGTAGATGCAGAGGCTGAAGTGGTAGGTTACGAGATGAAAGAGGATCATGAGAACGAGTCAAACACTCCTCAAACATCTCAAAGTTCAACAATTCACAAGGTGACTGCTAAGGATGAAGAAGTCAAAGAAGCAGAAATTAAAGTAACTCTCCATCGTTTTTGGGTAGAGCGGGGAAACTATGCTCCGCGTTCATGGCAGACACTTCATCAAATGCCAAGGTAAGTTCTAACCCTTCAACTCCTAAATCTGTAAATGTTAAATGCTTAAAATGTGAGTTGTATGAACAAGAAATTCAATCTCTAAAAGAGAGAATTGAAGATCTCGAGGCTTACAAACAAGCAGCCTCAAGATCTTTAATGGAACTGACTGACGCGCTTGCACAGAATAAGGCTTGGAAGCAGAAAGAGTCTGCTTTTAAAGAAAAGATTGATGGCCTTAACGTCAGAACAGGAACTTGAAATATGTGTTCTTAATCAACAAGATTCTATCAATTTTCACATAAATAAGAATAATGTTTTGAAAAAAAGAATTGGAAAACTTGAAAGCTGATTTTGAATCATTAATTTCAAATTAAAAAGTTATCAAATTCATCTTATTTATTAGAACACATTATTCCCGAGTTCCGAGGCAAAAAGGAAAAGGAGTGGGATACAACAATGTCCCACCCCCGATCCTGAATCCATTTGCAAGCACACCAGGAGCTGTGCCGGATGATGAATCAAATGATTATATACCCGAGGACACAAACCAAATTTCTAAGTCTAAGGGTAAAGTAAGTCATTGACCCGGCTCCTGAGTCCAAACACAATGTTGATGCCACAGACTTAGGTTCCACAACTAAGTCGGGCCCACCACCATCTAAGTCAAGGCAACAACAACAAGAAGTTCTCAGAAGAAAAAGTTTAATCCTAAATCTGAGAAAGTCTATGTGGAACATAGTACCCAGTTTGTAAAGGAGGGTAACGTTAATGAAAAACATAATTTCCCAAAAAAACACCCTCCTAGACAAACTCCACCCCCAAAATGTCAAATCCAGGGGGTACTATGATAACAGACAAAACCAGAGTTATTTCTCTCCACCAAGTCAAAGGGGGAGAAACTACTGTTTTTCGTGTGGAGAGGTAGGGCATATAGCAAGATTTTGCTATAAGTACACGGATCCTAAGCAGTACATATCGACTCCGGATCCGAGGTATGTCAAGTCACCTCCTAGGAGGAGACCGACCATTGACATTCAAGGTCAAGAACGGTTTCACACACCGAGGTCGGTTTCTCCTCGGAAACCTCAGCCAACCTCACCACACCAATTCCCAAACCCCTCAGATCCAAGTGTTTCCACTTCGACAAGTGAAACTCAGTCTTCAACCAGCTATCTCAACATGCTGAGAAGAAGACTGACTTTAGGAAACCAAAGAAAACTAACACTGTTGATAACAACGTCAAATCTGAAAACAGTGTTAATGAGGGTAAATGGATTGAATTGTTCATTCGTGATGAAGATGGAAAACCCAAGACCTTAAGGCTTGGGTTTCCAATGATATTTAAACCTTTTGTCTTTGTGTGCAGGTTTGCTCTATATGATCCAAGATTCAACATGTGGTCATAGACTCAGGAGCTTCCAGGCACATGACTGGAAACATGAATCTTCTTTCAAATGTCAGACAAATAAAGGAGGTGCAGTTTCCTTTGCAGGAAATCAAGGAGGTTTTATCACGGCCAAGGAATTGTGTCTAATGGGCGAGTTTCGTTTGAGAAGTTAATTCATCAAAGAGTTGGAGAACAACCTGTGTCCATAAGTCAAATCTGCGACAAAGGTTTCAAAGTAATGTTTGATGACGAGACTTGCCACATCTTGTCTAAGGACGTCAACTTTCCTGAAGACAAAGTTCTAAATGTCAGCCGCACGCCAGAGTGATCTCTACATTCTGGATATGGCTAAGGCAAGGGTCATCATCTCCAACTGCAACATGTTTTGTGTCCAAGGCATCCGAACGTGATACTGTCATTTGGCATAAACGGATGGGACACATAAACGTCAGGAACATGAACAAGCTGTGCACAATAGAATGGTTTGAGGGAGTCAATCTAAGAAGTTTTCATCTCCCTGATTCATGCGTTCAGTGTAAAGCCCGGAAAACAACGAAAAAGGTCCCACAAGTCTAAGAGTTTCCACTCCATTGATATGCCGTTGGAACTTCTACATATGGATCTTTTTGGCCCAATCAGCGTCAAAAGTATTGCTGGGCACTCATACTGTCTAGTGGTCACTGATGAATATTCAAGATTCTCATGGGTTGTTTTTCCTAAAAGGAAGTCCTGAAACTTTTGGGTGTATTAGTCTGCTAGTCACGACTCTTGAGTCGCAATACAAGCTGAAGGTTCGAAGAATGCGGTCAATAACGGTACAGAGTTTAAGAACGCAAACGTTGATACTTACTGCAAAGAAAAGGCATCGTTCAAGAATTCAGTGCTCCGTATGTTCCACAAATGAACGGGGTTGCTGAAAGGAAAAACCGTACGTTAATCGAGACAGCAAGAACCATGTAGCTGACTCAGTGTTGCCAGTCACGTTTTGGAATGAGGCAATTGCCAACGCCTGTTTCACACTGAATCGGGTTGGCATTGTCAAGCGCCACGGCAAGACTAGTTTCGAGCTTCTTCAACGTCGAAGGCCTACTTAGAGCACCTGGACCATTTGGGGCTCTCTGCACGTTACTCAAAAGGCAAGTTGATAACAAGTTCGAGGAGAAGATTATAAGGGTTACTTTCTGGGTTATAGCGTTCCTCTCAAAAGGGTCTACAACCGATCACAAAATTGGTTGAAGAATGGTACCACGTCGATGTTCAACGCTACACAGAACCAGCCAAAGGGACAGGTGAAGACTGGTTGTTTGACTTTGACAAATGGGTCAAGTCATTCAATCTGAATGATGTTGCTATTCAAATGATGTATGAGGCGCAAAATGCACCTCCTGATGAATCACAGCAACGCTCATCTCATCCTGGTCCGTCAACGTCTTCTTCCACAGAGTCAACAGAACAAGTTCTTGAGTCAATCTGATTGCCGAATCTGAAGATGAAACACCAACAGACTTTGTACGACCGGCACCGACACATGTTATTTCACAACCGTCCTCGTCAAATCAAGATGTTCTATCACAGATCCGCCTCTAACGTCTACTTCAGAGGCAGCACCACAAATCGCCTCCCAGTTCCTGAGCTGAACACAAACAACATGGAACAAATCGCTCCAGTTCCTGAGCTGAACACAACAACATGGAACAAACCGCTCAGTTCCTGAGCCGAACTTAACTAACTTGGAACAAAATGTTGTCGTTCCTGACAATCCGGTTGTTAGGACTGAACGTGATCATCCACAAGACAACATTATAGGGGACATTCAACAGGGTGTCCAAAACTCCTCGTCGACAGCTGAATTTTGGTCTCTACACAGAAATGATGGAGTCAGGATTAGTTGCTCTTAATGCCCATGAATGCTTCTTAGCACAAGAAGAACCACACAGCACCACCGATGCGCTGAAAGATCCCAACTGGGTCACAGCCATGCAAGAGAATTATTGCAGTTTAAAAGACTTGGTGTGTGGAAGCTGGTGGATCTCCCCAAAGGTCAGAAGAAAATTGGCACTAAGTGGGTACTAAAATGTAAACGTGACGATCGTGGAGTGATTGTTCGCAACAAAGCCCGGCTGGTGGTCCAAGGGTTTAGGCAAATCGAAGGCCTAGACTACAATGAGGTATATGCTTCCGGTTGCTCGTTTGGAGGCAATCCGGATGTTCTGGCGTATGCATCTTTCAAGAAATTCAAAGTATATCAGATGGACGTCAAGAGTGCCTTTTTGTACGGTCACATCGAAGAGACCGTATATGTGGCACAACCTCCGGTTTTGAAGACCCATACACAAGGACAAAGCCTATCTGCTCAACAAGGCTTTGTCGGTCTTCACCAAGCCCCGAGAGCTTGGTATAAAGAACTATCCAAACACCTTCTGAACAACGGGTTTAGAAGGGGAACCATTGACTGCACGTTATTCACAAAAGAAAAAGAAGGAGATCTAATTATGGTACAAGTGTACGTGGACGACATCATCTTCGGGTCCACGAATAAAACACTTTGTAAGGAGTTCGCACAAGTGATGAAAGAAAAATTTGAAATGAGCTCCATGGGTGAGATGAAGTTCTTCTTAGGACTTCAAGTTGATCAAAAAGATTCCGGTATCTTCTTCACCAGACAAAATACGTCTATGACATCTTGAAACGGTTTGAGATGTTGAGTTCTTCTTCACAGAGAACTCCTTTAGAGGTTAATCACGGGATTAATCCTGACGGAGAAGGGTGAATTGATCAATCCAACTCACTATAGAGGGATCATCGGATCTCTAATGTACCTGACTGCTTCTCGGCCAGACATAATGTTTGCTACGTGTCTCTGTGCACGTTACCAGTCAAAGGCCGAAAGTCTCCCATCTGATTGCAGTCAAAAGAATTTTGCGTTATCTGAGGGTACTCCAGATTGGGGTCTTTGGTATCCTTATGATGACAACTTTTGATCTTCATGCGTATAGTGATTCGGATTATGGTGGTTGTAAACTCGATTACAAATCAACAACAGCAGGATGTCAGTTCTTTGGAAGTCGTTTAGTAACGTGGCAATGCAAAAAGCAGACGTCAGTCTCCACTTCAACAGCTGAGGCGGAATATATTGCGGCTGCCAGTTGCTGTTCTCAAGTTATTTGGATTCAGCAACAAATGCGTGACTACGGTATTGAATGCTCTACTACTCCCATAATATTGATAATTCTGCTGCAATTTCAATTACCAAAAATCCGGTTCATTTTAGCAAAACGAAGCACATCGAAATTCGATATCACTTCCTTCGTGACTGCTACGAAAAGAAGTTAATCGATGTGATAAAAAATCCCCACTCAGGAACAACGCGCTGATCTCTTCACTAAAGCATTTGATAAACCACGGTTTTTTATATTTACTAGAGATCAACGGCGTTAAACGTATATCAGATGATGTTCCTGAAGATATCATTTAAATGTTTTCATTTTCTTTTCTTAAAAATTAAAAAAAATCCAAAAAGATTTTGTTTTTTATAAATTCTAGGGGGAGAAAAGGTTCAAGAAAAACCAAAAACAATATAAAATACAAAAACCCAAAAACATTAAAAAAATTTTTTCAAAATTTTGAGAAGTTGTCTTGTTACAAGAAAGGTGATAGTACACAGACGCTATCATACTGAGACATCAAAAAGATTTGCTATTTCTGTACAGCTTATTTTCATTTTTCTTATATTAAATTTTTATACATCACTATCGCTTAAAATTATGTCGGTTACCTCAGTTTGATGGACACATTTTCGGATGTGTTTTGGTCCTTATTCTACTAGTAGATTATGAGGATAGCCATTAACCAGATGACTGAAAGTGATCGGGGCGGGTTTTGATGGTTTTTATTCTTTCGCTGAAAAATAGTCGGTTATACTTAGTTAGAAGGACACATACTCGTATGTGGTCGGTCCAGTTGATCCATTGGATCTTCAGGATAGCCGTTTACCTGAAGACTTTGACTTGATCGGGGCGAAATAATTTAAACGTTTTTTTAAAGACATTCATTTATATTCAGAAAATGAGAAATTGATCCAACCTTGGAAAATGATAGATATACTGATTCTGTGTGCTTAACTAGTGAAGTTATTAGGCTTAAAAGGCTTTAGAACAGTCATTGTGTGTCATGGTAGCTTTTTATGGTGCGTAAAAGTAGATGTGATACAAACTAAATCTACTCGATTTTACGTGGAAACTCCTTAAGAGTTTTGTTTGTCTTCATATATATCTTTCCGAATGATAGGCAGAAAAGCGATTACCCAGTCATACACGAGCCCATAAGTGTTCTGACTCCCGTAAAGATAGTGCATGAAGAAACTGCAGTGATCCAGATTCGGGACTTGCAATTGTTTTACTACTCTGAAGTCTATGTAACATTCACAAAAAAAAAAAAAAAAAAAAAAAAAAAAAAAAAAAAAAAAAAAAAAAAAATTATTCTTTATGAGTTATTGAAACATTCTAGAGTTAACAATGTCAAGACTTCTCAATCATGGAGTAAGAAAGAAAACGGGAAGCAGATGAAGACACTTACAACCTTAATCAGACACTATGGGTCAAAGTCAATTCGGGGTGACTTGGGGAAAGCCAAATACGCTTTGAGAATAGATAGGAGGCATCATAATCTCTGAGTTGATACCCACTTAAATTTTGAGACATAATTGAACCTAACTCGTATCACAGAAACGATGAAAACCATTTTAAGTTATTTTCATGCTCATAACCTGTTTCTTTATGTCATAATACAGCTCAACACGGATCTATGTGACAGTCACTAAATTAGTATGATTCCTGTTCGGATCTTTCTCACAAAAAGAATATTCATTATGTCTTGTTCAACTTCGTATATTAAAAAAAAAAAAAAAAAAAAAAAAAAAAAAAAAAAAAAAAAAAAAAAAAAAAAATCTCAGTAGATAGTCATATACGTCTGTATGATTTCTTATTATAGATCCTTCTCAACCAAAAATAATGTGTTTATTCAGTGTGTAGGAATGAAAGAAAAACTCATGCAGGTTGCTAAACGTTTATCTGCGCAACCAAGTGTGTAATGAGAGAAGGAAGAAGTTGCGATAAAACCGAAGTTGGTTGGACCTGATATTTTCTGTGTGTTTACTAACGTTTTATGATCTTTATGTTCTACAGGAACTGAGCTCACAAAATCGGAAAATTTCTATGCTAACTAACCAAATGTCAAAAGTTTAAGTTTTCTTGCAGGTTCAAAAGCACCGTGATCGATGACGGGGAATAAGAAGTTTAAAAGTCAAATTTTTCTAAAACTTTTCCTCATTCGATCGAACATGTAGCCATTCGATCGAGTCAGTCAATCGAATGTGCCAAATCGATCGGATAAGTTATTGTGAAAAATCAGTTTGAGGGAAGAAATCCATCCGATCGAATAGTGTGTCTCATTCGATCGGATGAGTCAAGCGAACAAGTTTATTCGATCGGATGAGTCAAAAATCTGTATAAATAGCAGAAGTCATTCGATCGGACATTTTCATCCGAAAAGAATTTGAAATTTCCCTCTCAAAATCGATCGTGCTAAAACCTCTTTTTGATCCGACCAGTTTATTCACTTTTTCGCGTAGATTTCAAAAATGTAAGTTTTATTGATTTTCGTCCGCGTTTCGATAGGTTTTCGGGCCGTTTTTGGTGTCGGAAACGGTCCCGACAATAAAACTGAGTTTTTTTTTGAGTTTTCGGGTCATGAGGGTCATTGGAAAACATGTAAACAACATCTTTCAATGTTTCGCACATGTTGATTGTGGTTAATCGGTCGAAAAACCGATTCGGGTCTCGTTGAAATCTGGGTTCTGGTTGAAGGAATCGAATGAGTCCATTCGATCGAACCAGTCTAAATCGATCGAATATATGTCTCACTCGATCGGATGATTAGTTCATTCGATCGAATCCTTTATAATTCGATCGAACCAGTCCAGAAGTTTAAAAAAAAAAAAAAAAAAAAAAAAAATTTTAACAAATTCAGTCTTTTAGATATCTGTCTGTTTTAACATGTCTATGTATACAGATTCAATGGCTGAAGCTGCACAGGTTATTGCTCCGTACAAAACGTCGATCAAACACAACATTGTGGCATTTTTAGATGAAAAATCAAGTCACGGCAAGGACTTTGCGCAGATGATTAAGTTTTTAAAGAGGTCAAGGATCTTCATTCCTATCTCAAGGATCGTTGAGCCGATAATGTCGGTTCAACAGGAGTTTTGGAGAAACGCCACGCACGACAAGTCCGTCGAGCCGTCGGTGATACGCTCCACAGTCCGAGGGCATCAAATTGTTGTTTCTGCCCAGATTCTTAGAGATGTCTGCGGGTTTGCAGATACAGACTCTGACCCGACCACATTACATCCTGCAGCAACGAGAGGATGTTTCGCACGCATGAAGTATGACGGCGATCTCAATGCCGGTCTGCTTCTCAAAGCAAATTTGTGCCCAGAATTCAAATATCTGGCGCACGTGGTGATGCACTGTCTGGGTCCTCAACGTACAAGTTTTGATAAGATAAGGGAGAGCATGCAATTCACCGTGGCAGCACTCGTGATGAACCGCCCCTTCAATTTCTCTCAAATGACATTCAGTCACATGGTGGAAAACATCACCATAAAACAAGGGGCGGGTGAGAAGTTTCTACGGTACCCGAGGTTTGTGCAGATGATAGTTGATGACCAGGCACCGGGGCTGTTGAAAGAGAATGACGGAGATGTGGTAAAGCTAGACCACATGAAGAATGAGACTTTGAACCGTCTCAAGTCGTACAAGGATCGTCCAACAAGGCCCCCACACAAACGTTGTTTTGGGCATGTGGCGAATCCGTTTTATCAGGCTCCACCAAAGAGGAAGTGGAGGAACACCTCAAGTGACTCAGATGTCGAGGACCTTCCGTATCAGAAAACCAGTGATGAATCAGACACTGAAGACGAAGTAGTCCCTGAGGACACCAGGACTGATGCAGAGAAGGAAGCTGATACCTACTTAAATGTTGAAGATTTGGAAACCGGTGAAGAAGTAGTGTTTGAGGAGCAGCCTGCTGATCAACCGACAGGTGAAGAAAGGCCGGCGAAGAGACAAAAGAGGAAGGTTACTCGAAAGTACAGGAATTTATTTCCCAGCCAACCTCGTCCCGCAATGTTACCATCAGTTGGGACCTCTTCTACTGCTCCTCCAGCACAACAAGCTCCTCCTCCAACACCTCAGTCCTCACCGCCACCTCCTCCTCAACCTCAACAGGAGATCTCCCTCCCTCCCAAGGTCGCTTCTGAAATTGCCGACCTGCACAAGGCGATGATGCAGATGTTCATGTTCAGGACACAGCAGGAAGAGCATAACAGAATCAGAGATGAACAAATGGCTCAACTTCAAGCTGACAACGACAGGTTGAAGATTGAGAACACTCAGCTCACTGCTACTGTTGCTGAACAGGGATCTGCTATCACAGAGCTCAAAGAGTCAAATCAAAGCCTGGTAGAGTCCAATAAAAGCCTTGTGGAGTCAAACAGAAACCTTGAAGCTAAGGTGACTGAGCTTAAAGGAGACGTTCTTCGTCTGGAAGGTCCAGCTAATGTTGATGTGGACACCGACGAGCTGAACTCAGATGATGATGAAGGTGAAGGTAACTGAGTGATTTTTGAGTGAATGTAGTGAGGATTTTAATGTTTAAATCTTGTAATCCTTATTTATATTCCATTTTCATATGTAATTGTTTTGTACTTAACGTTTATGATATTACATATGTTTATTTAAAAAAAAAAAAAAAAAAAAAAAAAAAAAAAAAATTTTTTTTTTACTGTGTTGTGATTATTAATCAAGCAGGTGATGCTGATACATCAAATGTCCAACCGCTGCAGTCAAAAACAGCAGCGGAGTTTTTCACGTATCTCTTGGACAACCCAGATGAACAGCAAATCTTCTCAAGTGGAGACTTGGAAGAAGGTGAGATTTCGCACAACTTCACGGAAGAAGAGCTAGAGCAAATGTTCGAGTTTTCAAACGAAGAAACAGGCAAAGTTCTGGCCTTGCCTTCAACAGAATCCACATCTGCTGCAGCTGCTTCAACCGACTCACCATCACCGACGGCCGCTGATCCGACACAAGTCGATCCTCCTCACTTCGAAGATGTCGAAATAGAAGACTTGACAAGGGAAGAATATCCTGAGTACTACACGTCGCAAACTGACGATATTCCCAACTCATCAAGCTTCTTTCAAAACGTAAACGAGGAGGAAGTGCAGAAGAAGGCTGACGAAAGGTCAAATGCTATGAAACAGCCGTCTGAAGCCGATCAAGCCGAATTTAAAGACAAAACAGAAGAATGCAAGAAAGCGTTCAATGCTATTCTTGAAAAGATCAGGTCTAAACGCCAAGCGAAACCGACCATTCCTCACACAAAGTCATATGATACTAAGGGTCGGAGAACCTCTGGAGAAATCCTAGCTTGGGCGTGTCTGAAAGACCTGAACTGCGTAGCTGTCAAAAGGGAAAAGGGGGTTGAGTACTATCAACGAATCACAGACTTGAAGACTCTTCCAACTTACGATCTTAATCGTCTTAATTACCTGGACATGCTATACGCAAGCTCATCTCCATTCGCATCGTACTATCAGAGTGTATTACGAAAGGAATACAACTCAAAATGGAGATTGATTACACCGCAAAGGCCAAAGCGTTATACAAGTAAAAAGGAGATCGATCCGATCACCAACAGGCCGAAAGTCATTTTGAAGTACATGCCACCACTTACAATGAAGAAGATTCCGCTACGAAAGATGAAGCAGGACTTCTACAAATCGTTCAGGCATTGGTACTACGACGGAAGACTACATGAAGCAGTTATAGTGCTCAACGACAATGGTAATTGGAGCACAATCCGCATTTTTGATCCTATGTGGCTCACCAACTTGTCAAGGGAGGATGTTTTTACTCTATACAAGACAGAAATTCTTTATGCCCCCGACGACATGGAGCAAGCGCTAAAGTACAGAAATGTCATTAGGATCTGTTTTGCCTATGACATACATGCAGGATCTAACTGGAAGGAACAACAGAAGAAATATACACAGGGAACCAGTGATTAATTGTTATATGTTTTGTTTATTTGGTTTCTTTGTAATTCAAAGTTTTATCTTCTGGTTGTAATTGTTTTTGGAGTGATTTTAATATACTTTGGAATATTGTGCTAGATTATGCTTTACTTTCATGTTTGATAATCTACTACAACTGTGCTTAAATGTTAATCTTATATTCCATTTGACAGCATCTCATGATATGTGGAACCTATGGTAAGTCTGACGGACTGCACCATTGGATCGTGAGATAACTCCATGAAGACAGGAGTTTGGTGGATGCAATGAGGGCACCACTAGCTTTGAGAACAGAGAGGGAGAGATAACTCCAAGGGGGAGTTGCAGTCGAGCAAGAAATCTCGATTGGTTAAAACATAAATAGAACTGGCTCCAAGGGGGAGTTTGTTAGGACATGAAATGTCATATATATGTCCCCAGTTCTATCAGGGTAGGTCGGCGTGAGACTAAAGATAGTGAAACCTAGTTAACGTATTGTAAATGTCAAACGAAAACTGGTTCGATCGAACAAAAGGTTGATTCGATCGAACCAGGCTCATTCGATCGAACAAAGCTTCACTCGATCGAATGAGAGACTCATCCGATCGAATGAGTCTTCGATATATAAACGTTACTTAGGGATTTTCAGGAAAGAGAGCACACATAACACACATACACAGCCGACCTGTTCCCCGGAAATCCTCTCTGCCCGTCAACCCCTTCGGTCCTTTCCTCCGCACCTGGTCGTCATATCATCCTAGGAATTGCTACCGTTTGTGTCGTTGATTACCACCGAGTCGCCGTGTTAGTAGGATTCCGCACTCTAACACGTTGCCCCCCGAGAATCGTTGGGAAACCGTCTCCCGATCGGTCCTAACAATTATGTTTATTATTCAATATGGTTGTAATAATTCATAATCTTAGGCTTGTGTAATTTATTTATTCATAAGTTGGTTTGTAATAAATAGATTAGTTGCATTTTCTTTTTTTAGAAAAATATGTATTAGGATACATTTTGTAAAAAATTTGAAGATGCAAGAATTGGTGAATTTGGGCCTTGGACCGAAATTTTGGGCTTGTTGGGCCTCACCGGCCCATCATGGGATTCAAGCCCATTAAGCCCATAAATTTCACTCTTGGGCCCAAGAAGACTTTTGGAAGTTTGGAGCCCATTAACAAGCCCAACAAGAACACAACAACTTGGAAAGGATACTTGAAGCATTTGGATGCAAGGTCAAGTGGGAGTCAACATTCCATCCTTGTGTCATGTTTTGTCCCTTAGGTGTGACTTATGACCTATACTTGTTTCGGCTAACAAGTATGGTCAAACTTAGCGGTTCTCGGTTATGACTATATTTTGCATGTGTATGCTTGGTTGTTTGTTTTACTTTATGTAATGTGTGGTTGATAGATATTAGGATATCCAAACCGTCACATAGGAACGACAACAAGCATAAAACGGGTTCTAATATATATTTGGTAATATCGCGTCAATTAGTTTATTTAAATGGGTTTATTAAAACTAAGCGATCACTCACCTATAATAAAATTGGTTTTATTATAACTAGAACCTTGAAAATTGGTTTTCAAAATCGCCATATTACTAAATGCATGTTAGGATATGGCATAATGTTTTTCAAACTAGAATATTGGAAAACTTAAAAATCCCTTTTTCAAAATTACCAAGGAAACAAGTCTAACACCATCCTTTTGTATGACACTTAACGTATTAGGGAACTTTAAATGGGATAAAGGTCACCTAACCATTTTGAGCAAACTAATATACTTAGGGTAATATTAACATATTTGTGGGATAAAGGTCACCTAACCACTTGTATGTTAATCTTACATGTTTATACAAGTAGGACGACTTGAATTGGAAACCATGTGATAAAGGTCACCTAAGCATAGGATCCAATGGTGTTGATGGGATAAACATGCCAACACGAAATAAGGATTTCGAATGGTCCCATACCTCTAGAAGTTGCAAAGGGTTGCAATTGTCAAGATTGACTACCTTGTTAAATCAAATAACGGGATAAAGGTCACCTAACCGAAATTTGATTTATCGTTGGATTCTAGAATTTAATTATTATTTTAAAATTTGGAATAAAAGGGTATTAATAATTAAATTGTTTGTAATACTAAAATAAAACTTTGTTAAATTTTGTAGATGGCCGCTAACAATGCAAACACCTCTACCCATAACACCCGTAACCTATCCTTAAGAACCATCCTTGAAAAGGATCGTCTAAACCATAATAACTTTATGGATTGGTATCGCAACTTGAGAATAGTTCTCAAACAAGAAGAGATATCATA
Organism: Bidens hawaiensis; assembly: GCF_021521415.1. Classification (NCBI taxonomy): domain Eukaryota; kingdom Viridiplantae; phylum Streptophyta; class Magnoliopsida; order Asterales; family Asteraceae; genus Bidens; species Bidens hawaiensis. The sequence goes on from NW_027504866.1 coordinate 13,888, forward strand.
TGTCTTAGACGATCCCATTCCCGACGAGCCTAACGTGGAAGATGAGGAGGCGTATAACGATTGGGTCAAGTACACCAAAGATTCGGTGCAAGCCTCTTGCCTCATGTTGGGGACTATGATTCCCGAAATCCAAAAGGATTTCGAGCATCATGGGGCATACGACATGATAACTCAATTGAAGGAAATGTTCCTTCAACAAGCTAGAGCGGAACGTTTCGAAACGGTTCGAGCGTTTCATGCATGTCGTATGGAGGAAACCCAAAGCGTCTCATCTTATGTCCTAAAAATGAAAAGCTACATTGAAAAGCTTCGTAGGTTGAATTGTCCCGTATCTAATGAGTTGGCTACGGATTTGATCCTCAACTCTTTGACCAAAAGGTTTGAAACCTTTGTCATGAATTATAACATGAATGGATGGGACAAAAGCATTGGTGAGCTTCACGCAATGCTAAGAACGGCCGAAGCGGGAATGGGTAAAAGGGTTTTACCCGTTCTAACAATCAATGAAGGAAAAAGGGGACATAACTCCAACCCCAAAGCAAGTGTTGCTAAGGGCAAGGGCCACGTCCAAGGAAAGGGAAAGAGGAAAGCCATCACGCCCATCAAACCGAAGGAAAAAAAGCAAAAGGTTGCGGCGCAAGATCCATGCTTTGAGTGTGGAGAGATAGGTCATTGGAAAAGGAATTGTCCGACCTATCTCAATGCGTTAAAAGATAAGAGGGATGCGGGGCATACCTCAGGTATTATCTTTACTATACATATTGAACTAAATGTTATTTCTTCAAATACATGGGTACTTGATACCGGATGTGGAACTCACATTTGCAATTTGTTGCAGGGGTTCAAAAGAAGTAAACAACTCAACAAAGGGGACATTAGTCTCTTTATGGGCAATGGAGCAAGAGTTGAAGTCCAAGCCCAAGGAGACTACTTGTTAAAGCTTCCAAGTGGTTTGGAAGTAATTTTGAAGAATGTTTTGTATGCTCCTAAGTTAAGGAGAAACATTATTTCCGTGTCCCTTTTAAAACAATGTGGCTTTGATTTTAAATTTATGGATTATGATATTCATGTTTTGATGAATGGCATATTTTATTTTAAAGCTATACCCATGAATGGTATATATGAAATAGATCAAAGTGGTATATCACATAGTAGTTCAATGTATAATGTCAACACCAAGAAACTCAAGAAGGACTTGGGTGATCCCTATCTTTGGCATTGTCGCCTTGGACATATAAGCAAGAATCGCATGCAAACTCTTCGCAAGAGTGGTATTCTAGAAACAAATGAGTATGATTCATTTGATGTATGTGAATCTGGTTTACAAGGCAAAATGACAAAGCAACCCTTTAATAAAACTTTTGAAAGGTCAAAAGAATTATTGGGTATCATACATTCGGATGTATGTGGTCCTTTTAGACCAATGACTAGGAATGGTGAAAGATACTTCATTACCTTTATTGACGATTATAGTCGATATGGTTATGTGTACTTAATGAAACACAAAGATGAAGCTTTTGAAATGTTCAAAGACTTCAAAACTGAAGTAGAAAGACAACTCAAGACCACAATCAAAGTACTTCGTAGTGATAGAGGAGGTGAATACCTAAGTGGTGTTTTTCAAGATCATCTTAAGAGTTGTGGAATTATTTCACAACTTACTCCACCTGGAACACCACAACATAATGGTGTGTCTGAAAGGAGAAATCGTACCCTATTAGATATGGTTCGATCGATGATGGCTAGAAGCACTTTACCTCTATCATTTTGGGGCTATGCTTTACTTTCCGCTGTTCGCATATTGAATATGGCTCCAACCAAGAAAGTGGAGAAGACACCTTTTGAAGTATGGCATGGAAAAGCTCCATCGCTATCATTCTTAAGAGTTTGGGGTTGTGAAGCTTATGTAAAGCAATACACCCCAAACAAATTAGAAGTCCGATCCACTAAGTGTATCTTTATAGGTTATCCTAAAGATGATTTAGGATATTACTTTTACGATCCTAGTGAGCAAAATGTTATTATTGCTCGAAAGGGTAAGTTCTTGGAAACTAAGTTCCTTGAGGAAGGAACTAATAGTAGAACAGTGAAATTTGATGAGGATCAAGAATCACAAGATGATACACAATTGGTTGATACTAGCACTCAACAAGAGGTTGTTGAAAGTGATCAAGTGGTTGATCAAAACACACAAAACGTTCGCAGATCTGGTAGAATTAGCAATCCACCTGAAAAATATGGATTTTTTGTAGAAGGTTGCTACGTGGTAGATTCGGATGAACCGACCACATACCGTGATGCAATGTCCAAGAATGATTGTGACAAATGGCTTGAAGCCATGAACGTTGAGATGCAATCCATGTATGACAACCAAGTTTGGGAATTGGTTGAACCACCACTCAACTCCAAAGCTGTTGGAAGTAAGTGGGTTTTCAAAAGGAAAACTGATATGCATGGAAACTTGGATACTTATAAAGCAAGACTTGTAGCTAAAGGTTTCACTCAAACTCAAGGGGTTGATTATGATGAAACTTTTTCGCCTGTGGCAATGCTTAAGTCTATTAGGATATTATTTGCCATAGCTGCACATTATGATTATGAAATTTGGCAAATGGATGTCAAGACCGCTTTCCTAAATGGATATCTTGAGGAAGATGTCTATATGGTTCAGCCTGAAGGTTTTGTCGATCCGAAACATCCTAATAAAGTATGCAAGTTAAAGAAATCAATCTATGGATTGAAACAAGCATCTAGAACTTGGAATCATCGTTTTGATGAAGAAATCAAAAATTTTGGATTCATCAAGAACGCTGATGAGGCTTGTGTGTATAAAAAGGCTAGTGGGAGTATAATTACCTTCTTAGTATTGTATGTCGATGACATCCTACTATTTGGAAATGACATTCCAACCATGGAAAGCGTTAAGGCTTGGCTTGGAAGTAGATTTTCCATCAAGGATCTTGGTGAAGCTGCCTATATTTTGGGAATAAAGATCTATAGGGATAGGTCAAGGCGCTTGATAGGTTTGAACCAAAGTACATACATTGATAAGATCTTGAAAAGGTTCAAGATGGAAAACTCCAAGAAAGGTTTTGTACCTATTCAAAGAGGGACTATATTGAGTTCAGCTCAATGTGCAAGCTCAAAGGATGAGCAAGAGATGATGAAACAAATCCCATATGCTTCTGCTATAGGATCCATCATGTATGCGATGATATGTACTAGACCGGATGTGTCATGCGCTTTGAGCATGACAAGCAGATACCAACAGAATCCAGGAAACAGTCATTGGATGGCTGTTAAGAACATATTGAAATACCTTAGGAGAACTAAGGATATGTTTCTGATATATGGATCTGGTGAGGAGGAACTCGCTATAAAAGGTTACACGGATGCGAGCTTCCAAACTGATCGAGATGATTCTCGATCACAATCTGGGTATGTGTTCACACTTAATGGAGGAGCTGTCTCTTGGAAGAGCTCAAAACAGGAAGTGGTAGCATTGTCCACTACAGAATCAGAATACATCGCCGCTTCATTGGCAGCTCAGGAAGCTGCATGGTTGAAGAAATTCATTACTGATCTAGGGGTGGTCTCTTCCATTCAAGACCCTCTAGAAATCTTTTGTGACAACGAGGGTGCGATTGCACAAATCAAGGAACCTCGTTCGCACCAAAAGACTAGACACATAGAGCGGAGATTCAACTACATAAGAGATGAAGTTGAAAAGGGAAAGATATGTATTCGCAAAGTTGGAACTGATCAAAATCTTGCGGATCCATTCACGAAGCTCCTAGAAAGACCGAAACATGAGCGTCATGCGAGTGGCTTAGGACTTCGATATTCTAGTAATTGGATTTGATCTATTTTGTATTTACGTTTAAAAGACTTTTGTAATTTAACTCTTTTATATGATTATGGAATCTTGAGTTAAATTCTAATTTTGCATGTTTAATCCATGAATAAGTTATCTTATTCTAAAAGTCCGTAGTCGATCACATTTGTGGGAACAAATATGAAGCAAGACTATTATGAACTAGGATTGGTGGATATTCATAAGGAATGAATATGGAGCATAGGTTTGCTGCCAAGGTTCATAGATATTTGTGGGATACAAATATTGGAATGACCCGCTCTCAATATTACTACATGGAGTCGATGGACCTGATCATTAGTAATTTTGAGTAAAGGAGAATTTCATATTATCCTTAGACCTGAGATGTATACTGGGCCTTGATTTTCACCGAGTATTACACTTTGACTCTCCCCTTCGCTATTCGTAAAAGATGGTACATAAGGATGAGCTCGGGTGGAGTATAAAGTGATAGTGAGAGGGGTATACAGTCAAGATGGAATTTGTTCCTCTTATGTGTTGAGAGTTTAGATGTCTAAGGCCTGATAAAGTTGAATTGTAAAGAGAATGATCACCTATGTCTCTTAGATCCAACATGACATCTAGTAACAAAGAGATATAATGATAGATTCACCTAAATCATATCAAGTAAGGGACTTGAAGGGATGATGTTATTGAATGGCACTTCGTCAAACACATTAGGGGTGGTGAACTGTTGTTAGGCGGTATTCACCACTTGCATTAATTTTCTATGTATCTCGTGCAAGTGGGAGATTGTTGGAATTACGTATGCCCGAGACACATACTTAAACTAATGTGGCTAACTGTGTTTGATCCAAGTCGGGTCATACCCAATAACAAGCTAGACAACACCAAATGTATTCTTTAATGATTTGATCACTTAAACGAATACCGAACACTACGTGTTTAGAAAATTGGTTTTCTAAACAAACACACTTGAGGATTTAAATAAATTATCTGGATAATTTGTTTATATAAATTAATTATTTAATTGGTTAAGTAATTATGTAAATGCATGTACATTTTATAAAATTAAGTTTTATAAAATGAATGGAGATGGTTTTAAAATGGTTAAAACAAAACACAAAAAAAAAAAAAAAAAAAAAAATATCAAAACCGGCCACCCCATGTGGGTGGAGGGTTTGGTCCCATCCAATCTTTTGTCCTTTTGTGTTGACCACCTCTTATTTATCTCCATTCACATTACATGCATTCTTGGTCTTGTCCCTTTTGTATTCTCAAGTAATTTTTGAAGTTTTCTATACTCTCTTTTCTCTCTCAAAACTCACGGCCATATTGGCCTCAAATTGGGAGTTTTGTGAGCTTGGAATTGGTGTTCAAATCCTAGCACAAATTGGTGTTGTTGCTACATAAGCTTGGGGTATACAAAGCTTGAGGGTTTCTCCTTTGCAACCTTGCCATTCAAAGTCATCATCTTCTTCATCCACCTACATCTTCTTCTAAAGGTAGAAGAGGTACCATTTACATTTTGTAAGCATATTGTTCTTGTAATATTGATCCTTGTCTTTGGGTTTTAGTTTTAACATAATGGTATGTTTATAACTAGATTTAAAATCTAAGCTTCCGTTGCGTTTTCATGTTAAATATGGTTAACTTGAACTTTGATAATCTTATATAAAACCCAACACAATGTGCATGGGGGACTTCAGTTTGAGTGCACTATGTACACATGAGGTATTAAAAATTCTACAATTATCCAAAAAGTTTGTATGTTGCATGCTTTCCCCCTAAAAGGAGTAAGTAAAATGTGGGGTAGTGAAACTCACCTCGAATGCGTTTCAAATTGAAAGTAAACTGCTTAAGTCAAAGTTGTTCTAGTGCCTAAATCATACAAGCACATTAAGTATTTGCTAAGCGATTCCTAGAACCCTTAGTATCCAAACAATTCCCTTGTTTATTTGAAGTTTTACCAAAGTTTGACTTTTTGTTAACTTTGACCAAAAGTTTGACTTTTGTTTACTTTGACCAAATTTTGACTTTTCGTTTGACTTTTGACCAAAAGGTCCTAGTTGTTGACCGTTGACTAAAAGTCCAAGTCTCGATAACCGAAGACTAAAAATTGAGTTTTATTGACCGTTGACCAAAATGTTGACCTTTGACCAAAATGTTGATCGACGGTCCAAAATGTTGACCGATGGCCCGTTGGTGACTTTTGACTAATTTACTAGACTTAGAATGTGCACTTAGCCACTTTTTCATACAATCCTATGACTAAGTCTAACTTCTACCATTTTCAACACTTCAGAAGTAAGACTAACCACTTAGTCAAATAGTTCTAAGTTGACCCATAAAGTCAAAATCCAATTTATCACAATTATTCTATTACAAACAACAATTATTTTTACTAACCAATATGTTAATCATCCTTAACAAGTTTTCAATCATCAAAACTGATTTTTCCAACCAACCAAAACTTGTTATTAAATTACCAAATAATTCACACATATTGTTACAAGTATTAGGTATAACATATATTTTTCTTATAATTTTCCAATTCACGCAAACATACAGAATATTCACATTCTACAACATCCTAATTTCAGTCTATATTTTAACACAGCAGTACACAAATATTTTCCAAAATTTCTATGTTTGTCCAAATGATGCAAGACCAATAGGGTTAGATTCCTACTTCAATTTATAACATTCCAGAATTGGAATCACATCCATATCATTTTTTAATATCAAGTTATGAAGTTTATAACACAACTCAGAAAATTCCCCTTTCAATCAGGATTGCAACCCGATTTTGTAAATTAATAAAAACTAGTCAAACAAAGTCCAAAACTTATTATTCTTAACTTTTTGAAAGCTAGATTCAATGTAATTAATCATAGTATCAAATATTAATCAGAAACACCAACGTATCATCAAGTTATTCAATCTACAATCTAAAACACAGAATCTGTCAACAAGCAGATTTAAACCAAAAGTTACAAAAATCATGATTCTTATATCCTTATGATCTTTAATCATCAAGGAACATTTTTATACAATCAAATATCATGTCTTTCATTATTTTACTAATTCATAAAATAATATTTAGTTATAAAAAGGTTTCCATCTTTTCTTTTATAACAACAATCAACCTTGATTATTCTTAGTTCATTTTCAAAAATTCAATTATTTGGGTACTAGGTTTTCATGACCCAAAATCAAAATATGAATAAGAATATGTACTAAACTATATTTACCTATTGCTTGGTCCAAGAACTTTACACCCTTACTTCTAAAAATCACCAAGTTGTTTATGATATTTGAGAGAATTTTTAGAAAATACAAAGTGTGTGTGTGTGTGAAATGGACAGCCTAAGGAAGAAAAGAAAAGTTTTAACCTTAATTGTTATTTACTCATCATTACACATTCATTTACACCCTCATTAAGTCATCATCAATTTGATTAAACTTAAGATAACTTTATTTTATTTAATTTGTGACATGTTACATTTTATTAAAACATTTCCTAGTAACCATATGTTGTGCACTTCTCTTTTGTTACTTACCATGTAATATATCATATGTTATGTTATTTAATTGTTCAATCTCTTACAACATATGGGTATGCAACAACTTATCATGTAACATCTTAAGCATGTAACACAATTACATCTACCACATATAATACATGTAACATATCATGTGTGACAGGTTTATTATAACATATAGCATATGTGACAAGTTTATTATTCAAGTTATCAATAACTAGTCACCCTCACTTAGGTCACCAACGACACAACTAACTCAATGTATGCATACATGACACTACATGTATAAGAGTTCATTAACCTAGTTAACAGAACTAACTGAGTTTACAAACATAGTCAACAAGATTTAACTGTGTTTATTAACTGTGTTTAGTTAACGGAGTTAACCTGAAAATTGGCAGTTGTCACATATTTCACGAGCAAAGATATTCATGGGAGAAATTCGAGCATATCCATACTTGGAAATTTCCATTATTCACGTTGTGCTCGATTAAAATATATGCTCGAGAAAAGATTTGCTTGAACTTGTACCCTTTGCTGCAATTACCAACGTACCCTCGTTTTAGCAAGTAAAATTTGTTTCAGCAGCATTAATACCAAGAATACCCCTGCATAATATCTTCAATCTCCAGCAGCAACAACATATCTACTTGTTTAAAATAGTGCAGGAGCAGCAGCATCTCAGCAGTAATATATATCAAACTGTCTTCAGAAAATACTGCAGCAACTCTTGTGTCAAGTGTTCGAGATAGTTTGTGCAACCGCAAAAATATAACTGTTCGTGAATTACCAGCTGCAACATATCAATGACTTTGCTTGAATATAGAACATAACATATCAGAAAGAGACCATTCTTAGTTAACTTCTCGTGAAATATTTGACAAACCCAATATTCTCAACCATTCGAACTTGGTATGCATCATTATGTGTTCGGGAATGATACTGTTCGTGAATAATCAACCAACGTTTAAACACTGTCATCTTTTTGTGGATAATCATCAGCAAACCATGCTGCATCATCAGCAAAAAGATTCAACGATTATCATATCAGCAGCTAACCACTCAAACAAATACTCATAACAGCTCGTAAACAAACAAATATAACACCCACTGTTTTATCTGCTCGTGAATTACATTCATATCAGCTTATTGGTCGTGTAATGAACTTCAACCAGCATCAACTATATGAAAATACCCTTGACAGCTTGAGTAGCAGCATGTTGTACATTCTGCATAATAAATTGCACCAACTGCAAAAGTTATTGTAATACCACTGCATATTTGCACATGTATATGATATCTGTTCAAGACTTCATATCAGTAGATGCAACAACTTACACTCAGCCACAACTATTGTAGCAGCAAAATAATTTCATCATTGCCATCGAATACACTAAGAAGCAACTGTTTTAACGGCAACTGTTGCTTGAGAACTCAATCTAATTTCAGAAAACAATATGTTCGAACCCACACAATATGTATTTGTGTTAAAAACATGGCTACAAATGCTTGGGAACAAACTGTAACAAAGACTATTTGTTTGGGATTTGCAGCAACAACAAGTGATGAATATCGGAATTCTAGCAGCAGCAAATTGTAACAACTGTGATATGAGTTCGAGACCAAACTGTCTCTGTGTAAAATAGTCCAGCAACACCATCAGCCCTTAAAAATTTTGTGCAGCAACTGCAATAGTTTTGTGTTTACCTACTCGTGAGTTGCATTAACAATTTGCATCAGCTGTTAACTATTCATGAACGAATTTGAATCAGCCGCAGCTTATAAGTACATTTCGCAGCAAATACAGTACCATATGCAGCAGCTCTTGTCCCATTCTCAAAATTACCAAATTGCTCATATACAATAGTGAGGTAACAGAAGCTAGTTAAATATGTTCGTTAAAACTAGAGCAATTGTTCGAGACATTATCAACATATATTCTACTAATGAACTGCTGATAAATTTATTCATCTGTTCGCAAACCCAAACAACCCATGCTGTACATATAGTTGCGATTAAGTTCTTGAGATCATATGTGTTCAATACCAAAATCATCTCACGGTAGCTGCAACATTAAGTATTCGGGACTAGATTATCAACTACTCGAGACAGTTAAAGCATATCAGCCGTTGTGAAACACTTAGTTTCTGCTCTGAATTAACTTGGAAATTAATGGTTGATGAAATTGATAAATGAAATCAATAAACATGAAGTAATAACACCTTAAATAATCAATAATCTGGCCTCAAATCATTCATCAATTTGTCCTAGCTTTATCCTCAATTTTGAACATATGAACCCTAATTTTCAAATCTGTAATTAAACAAGGATTACACGAATTGAGCAATAAATTTGATGCAAATCCTTCCCAAAACAACATTCTATCATCAATCTAGCATCCATTCATCAAATACTTAGATATGAAACATTTCATATAAACGAATTTAACCTTTAGCGAGCCAATAACAGTAGATCTAGACAAAACTGAACATATAAATATGAATCGATGTTGAATCTCCAAACTAATCATCAACTCATGCATCAGTTCACATAAGTCATCTTCAAATCATCAATTTTCGTCCAAAACCATGCAAACCCCCCCCCCCAAACTTCAAGTTTAACGTCTATGGAGGATTCAAGAGCGAACGGAATCAAATTCAGTGGTTAGTCTGAATGATTCGGTAACCCGCTCTGATACCAGCTGAAAAGACCCGAGCCCCGATGCGGAAGGGTGAATTATCGGTATTAACGAAAGAGCTTGGATCTGGGTTAGGATCGAATCACACTCGTATTCACTCTTGAATAATATTTGGATGGATGAGATGTATTGGGAGAGAGCCTAATTCGATTAACAATAATCAATAAAGTAGGATAAACACATATATGTAATCGAAACACAAACAAGATAAAAATGGTAGTATGATATCATTAGTCGAATGATTCTCATAAAGATGAACCACTCATACATACATTCATACATACACAAGAAATATCATCCACCCCGGGAGAACTCATCCCGGGGAGGAGACTCTCTCCTAGGGATAAAACCCTAGATCTCACTTAATACACAATGCACTCAATCATACTAGACAAATGAATAAAAACATCTATTTATACTAGTCTAGCATGACTTGGTTTTCAAGCCATCCACCCTTGGTTGAGACCAAACAATATAGTTTTCACCCATATATTAATTCGATGTGTCGGTCTAAAATATAAGACCCAACAAGAAGTAAATCAATAAGAAGCAGGTGGTCGTTTAGGATAAGGGAGCAGTTTTTGGACGATTTGGCTAACAAGTATAGACTTACCGTTAGCGAGTTCAATAGTGTAGGGTTTTGTTAGTTCACTAACCGGCATATTTTCTAAGGGTAAGAAGTTAACAGATACGGAATTTCTATCGGCCCCCGTATCAAACAAAACTGAAGCATACTGACCGGAAACTAAGAATGTACCTGTTACAACGTTGGATCATGACGCGCTTCACCCGATCCTATTACAACAGTGCGTCCCCTAGCTGCGTTGGAAGTTGATGTCTGTGCTTGGTTCTGCCTTCTCATTGCACCCTGATTCAGCTCGGGGCAGTATTTCCAGAAGTGTTTCGTACTACCACTCTCGTAGCAAGTACGGAGGTTCATCGTGGGTGGATTTTGTTGATTGAGTTATGGGCGGGTTGGTTGAGGTCGAGATGGTTGGTTGGCTTGTTGTGTTCGGTTTACATTATTATTGGTGGCTCTATAGTTGGGGGCATAATGTCCAGTCCTTCCACACTTGTGACATATTATAGGTTTGCAATCACCTACATGATGAAGATTACATTTCCCACACTTTGGTAATGTCCCTTTATATGTTTCTCGTTTCAAATTTGAACTGGTCATGGCATAGTTTCGGGTAATCGGGCGGGCTCGTTTATTTTGAGGGTTCCCTTGCATTCTATTCCCATAATCAGATCGTTTTAAACTTGATGTTTCTCCCGGCATCCTTATCACTCCACTTCTCAAGAGGTCAAAAGTAACTACACCAGCTTGGAAATAGCACTTCCTAGTGTTGGGTGGGCTACTGAGTTTACTATGCTCCTCATAGCAGAGGTTAATCCCTAAATATAACTTTCGGTACGTTTAGATTCAGGTGTAACTATTCACGGTACTAAGCGAGACAGACCGTTCAAATGGTTTTGTGTATCCCACATGGTATGCACCCTTCATTTCCATGTTCCACGGCTCATGCTCTAACCGTTGAATTTCACTTTTTGGGAAAAAATGTTCTAGTAAAAGGGTCTTGAGTTCGGCTCATGACATACGGTTTATAGCCTCTTGTCCCCTTATCTGAACCACTGTGTTCCGCCACATCAAAGTGTGATCCAGAAACATACTGGTAGCGAATTTGACTATACGGTCTGGTGGAAATTCACTAATATTAATTACGGACTCAGTCCATTCAATCCATTTCACCAATCCGTTAGGTCCCTTGGTACCTTTGAATTCAGTCGGGCTACACGATTTTGAATTTTTTAAACGCATATTCTTGACGCGGGGGTTCTTGATTGTTACGATTGTTACCGGTATTTGATTGAGCATTAACATTTGTAGTTGTGTTGGTATTCGGTGCGGGAGTTGGATTCGTGACATTATTGGTGTTCAAAAAAGGTTTAGGGTTCCCAACGACATTAACAGTCGGGCGGGTATTATTACTGTTTATAACATTAGCAGTAGTCAGCGGGGTAGTAACGCCCGAAGCTACATTAGTATTCGGCGGAGGTATATTATCAGTGGTCGTAGTGGTGCTCGAGGGTTGGTTAAAGTGTTATTGGCACGTATGATAGCAGTGACTTGTGCTACAATGGTCGGTATCGCTGCTTGCAGTTAGCGAGCTATCATTGCGGCCACTTCCGCCTCAGATCTAGGGTTAACTTTCTTCGGGGACATTCTATAATAAAAATTAAATATATTTTAATTAATACCGTTTCCACCATAATAAGCACATTATCATAATAATCCAAATCACAAACACACAACTATGCCAAAAAACACATTTGCGTTATCTATAATCATTACTGTACATATGCATCCAAAATTTAGTGCATAGACTTAATCTGGTATAGGCCGGCGCTTGAATATGCGTATCAAAATTTTTCACTAATTGACATATAGACTTAACACGAAACGGGCCAGTGCTTGTAATAATAGTAAACCGTAAACAGTTCCCAAGTCAGTTCAACATGCTGCTACAAAATGTTACATGGGATGTCAAAAGACTATGTACAACCAAACTATATTGCTCTGTTCTACTTATTCATATGTACAAGATCAACCAACCATACAACAACAGCCACTAAGGCTGCAATAACTGACATGCAACACCACATCTGAGATGCCATCTGATCCAAACACCAATGATAATAGGCGTTCGACCTCCTTAGATCTCTCATGCTCTGATGTAGATACCAAACATCTTCACGTGTTTCTTGTCTAAATTGATTAAGGTCGTTTATTGATGTTGAGTGGTTTAATACTAGGCCGGTTATCACTCCTAACCAATTAGAGTCAAACATGGGAGGTGATTCCTGGATTGGGGTTGCTACTCCCCAGGCAGGGACAGGTATCTCGATGACCTGCACTCGCGAAATCTCCCCCCTATGATAAGTCGAACAGGTTGGGTATAAGGTGCGCTCTGGTGGGTTTACAGTATTGCGAGCGGTCTGGTGGATCCTGAGTGTAAGAGTGGGTGGTGAAACATGGTGTATAGGAGGTATAGGTTATCTCACTGGAGAATGATAGGCACTAGTGGCTTCTGTTACTACATCATTTCTAGGGGATTCCCTAGGGGGATAGGTGTCACAACGATAACCCGATAGGTGGGATTGGTCTGTAGGTACCTTGTGCGGGACCACAGCGTCCCCTAAGCTCTCACTCACTTCCTCCTCGGTTCCTCTTCTGGGTCCTCCTCTTCCTCATGTAGTACTGGTATTGCAATAGATAGACGGTATGTATCTCTCGACATATTTTTGCACAAGGGTTAGTAATAAGAATAATATTTTGCAATAATGTTAATCATAATAAAATACATACAGGTATTCATACAGATTAGCGCAGATAACCGTTTATATATATATTTATTTAATATTATATTTTATACACATATGTTGCTATATTTACCTATTAGATTGTTCAAGCATTTTTTTACTTGAATTCCCTCGTACAAGCAAGTTTGTTATTATGTTCTGGACCATAATAACCCATTTGTCCATTCAAGTTCATCCCGAGAATTATCGGTATGTATTATTAAATATTAATTATTCCCAGAGCGAATCGAGCCATGGTTATATTAGGGTATCCTAACGGACATCCTAATTCTTTATAACCAATGGCTCTGATACCAACTTCTGTCAAACCCCGACTAGGAAATTGCTGAAGCGTAATACGGGAATGTAACAGACACCCCTGGTATCAACCACATTGTTATAAAGAAAATTTACAAATTATTTACATCATATTACATTGGTTGGTACTAAGTGTACAGACTAGGCGAAAAACACATAACTAGTTTTCGTGGCTGCTTATTCTTTATTATAACTTGTATCTATCTATAGCGATTCAATTTCATTCTTAAAACCGAGCACGTAAGCAAATCATTTCAACTTCGGCTAACCTGAAAAGCATGTTAAAACAGGTCAACTACGTCTAGTTGGTGAGTTTCAAGTTTCACGAGTACATACAAAACCAGTATACTAGTTCGTAAAGCTCACTATATGTATGTATGCATGTATGTATGCATGCATGTGTATGATGTTTTTATACTAAGCCACAAGTGAAACCGAAACGAGCTAAAAACACATGGTCACCCCTGCCCATACACTCTCGTTGGTATTTAACAGCCACTTTGCCCCAAACAGGTACTTTGTCTAACACCACATAGCAAAATGTAACAAGTTTAAATGACAATGTGCAACTGGGTTAACATGTTCTGGCATACCCCACCAGCTCTGTCAGTTGGGTTTGTCAAACCGATAGTACTATCCACACGTCACCGGCACAAAGTTTCACTTGTGTTTGTGGGAACTTTCGAGTGTTAGTACTTAGATAATTCATATCATAACAAGTTTTCAAGTACATAAGTACGTGTAAACATGATTTCCACACCAAAAGTTTGTAAAACTGTTTAAAAAGTGGGTTCGTGAAACTCACCTTATTGTAGTTCGGACTGGTAATACGTATTAGTAACTAGTGTGCCTCGATTATAGCTTGAATCATATAACATGATTTTAAACGCTGTTAATACTAGTACAGTGTTTAAACTCAATCGGGTGTATACCTAGTCTGGGTACGGCTGTTATGCCCAAATCATGGAATTAGTCTTAGATTGTGACGTTGTGAAATGTTCAAAACCATACTTGGCTTAGTTTCATCGTTTTCCGTGCCTAACCAAGTTGATTGTTCACGCATTTTGGAAATAGGTAAGATCACACAAACCTAAGTAAACATACTACTTGATAAAATGATTTGATTTATAAAATAAATTTAAGATTTTGGTATCTAGATTTGTCGCAGGGTTCGTTTCCATTTTCATGCGGATTTGATCATACAAAACGTGTACAATCCACCCGAACTGTCCGGAAATCTCGTAAAAAGTTTGTTTTTATCAAATTCATTCAAAGTTATGATAATTGATCACTTTTGACGTTTTGACATACCAGTTAGTTCGTTAAACATAATGTTGTCGGTTTTGTCAAAACATATATAATTTAAACCTTAAAATTATCATAACTATTTATGTAATTATATATAAATTATGAGAATTTTATTAAAAATAATTTAAAATCTGTATTTTCAGAATTTTTACATTTAGATATTTATTTATAAAAAATCTTTTTAAGGTTATAATTAACCGCTAATTAATCTGTTTTTACCAAACGATTCCCAAAATATCTGATAATATTTTTGAGAGATCAAAATACCATAGCATAACCCGTGTAAAATTTTCAAAACCTAATTCTTTGGCCAAAATACCATTTTTCGCAGTTTTCGCCTGTTAAAACCCAATTAAAACGCATATGCACAATCTGTACTTATACATCTCCAAATGATCTCACATTTTACCAATGATCTTACCATAAAATTTCTGAGTTCCAAAACCAAATTTCATAATTTTTCAAGAAGTTTAACTCCTTTTCATAAATAAATACTAATAAACCGTAATAAATTCGCCAAATATTCTCCGTTTATCGAAACATTACCAAATTCGAACAGGGACTCACTTATATGATCCCTATTTTTCCTGAAAAGTTTCACAAACTAACAACATACATGTCACAACCTAATACTAAACAGGCCCTAAACGAGTAAACCGGTAATTACCTTGTCGGTTTTCGGGTGTTTTTGGTTGTTTTTTTCGACTCTCCAGGTCTTTGGTCACAAATTAAGTGTATCTACACATCATATAACATAAAACCAAGCATAAATCATCCATCATCAAGCCTTGTTAATTAGGGTTTCGGTTAGGGTTTCAAACTGAACTTTTAAACCGTAAAAACGTTATATCAATGTCCTAATCCGTGTTTTTCGTCAAAAATCCATATGTTACAGGTTTGTAATCATGTTTAAAATAAAAACATGATTTTAGGTCATTTAAATAGGTTTTAGATAGTTAATCATGATTATCACTAATCAAGACATGTTTATAGGATTATAACTTTCTTAAAACATGACTAAAAGTTCATGAAAATTGTGTTTTACCTTGAAGTTTTTGCAGGAAAATGATGAACATGGTCTGACCAGAAGTTGGTGTGAGTATTGGTGTGAAATGTTTTGTGACCATTCAAGAAACAACAAGTAAATACCAGGGGGGCGGGACCCCCAAATTGCGGTCGAACCAAATGGGGGGCCCATTGGGCCTCTCTTTTGGCCCACTATTGCCTCGTTTTGCATGCCAATGTTTGGTATTGGTCAAATTTAGTTCAGTCCGGTTTGTTTGTGTAACGATTCCGGCAAATTCAGGTATACCCTAGCCGGTATATACTATTTATGTGTTATTTAATATGGAATATATGAAGTATAATGAATTTATACGAGTATGAATGATTCACAGTACGAATTATACTCGATTATACGGCTAATCGTATTGGAATTACGATTAACCGATGAACGGTTATTGAAACCCGAACGAATCGGGGATTACGTTATAGACGAAATATATGATGTTTAGTAATGTTTACGAAGCATTAAAGCTTCGGGTTAAGTGAATTATAGCACGGAAAAAGAATTTCGATTTAATGGTACGTCGGTACGTTAAACGAAACCTTTAATACCAAACCAAGCAAGAGATGATCAATCAAGCCGAAAAAGATGTGCAGTCATTAATAATATGATGTTTTAAGTCAATAAATGTCATGGTTTAAGTTTTTAAAGTTTTTAAATCGGTTTTATATAAATTTCATTTTTAAGCCGAAATACGACCGTTTTAGCCTCGTTTTAAGCCGAATTAAACGTTTAACCGAAAAACGAACTGAACCAGATTATCCAAAACATTATCCGGATTACATAATCCGAATGTGTGGCCAAGATTGGAGGTGTGGGCCCCACCCCCACACCTTATGAAGACTGATCGGTCTTGTTAAGGCATTAGCCTTCATTTTTTCTTTTTTCTCAATCAACCAAACTCAAATTCTCTCAACCCTTCAAACATTCATCCAACTTTCCTTTGATTTATACCAAGAAACCGAGGTAAAGATCGTATTATAGTCGTGTTCATCTTCTTTTCTCGAGTCATTTACAAGAAAATGAGGTTTCAAATGAAAAATGGGTGAGAACCCGAGATGAAACCGATTCTTGCATGATCAAGTGATGTATACAAGTTATACAAGGGATCTTGGTCCAAGAAAGGAGTTAAAAGAGTCAAAGACGAATTTTTACTGTTAAAATCTTTGTTTTAATGTCTTAACCGAAACCATGAAAGAAATGGCTTGATTGTGGGTGTAACTTGCTTGGTGTGGTGTTATTGTGCTTGTAGGTGTTATATCTAGTTGCTAGCAAAGGCTAGAAAGCAAGATCTTTGCGATCTAAAGCTAGAAACACAAGGTAGTTCGGTTTTTCGTATGATTTATATGATTTGGACAGATTGTGATAGACTTAGAGTTGGGTCATGAAATTTCACAGAGATAATCTACACATGAAAATATGAGATCTGTGAAAATTTGGTAATTTTTGGACAAAGGATGAATATTTGGTGAATTTAATGCTTGGTTTTGGCTAAAAATGATGAAAAATAGTTAAACATCATGAAAATTCTGGAAAATTCCATATAAGCTTTTTATAACATATAAAAGTCACACACAAAATTTCAGATCCGTTGGAGAAGTCTAAGTAGGCTTTTCGGTAAAACGAGTTCTAGGGTTTTCTAGCTCGGTTTTGGTGAAAATGGCATGAAAAATGAGATTTTGGTTCTGGAAAAATTACAGGGAACTATGTGGATGACAGGGGTCATCCCAGAAAAATGTGGGATTTTTCTAAGGTCGTTTGGTATTTTCGATATATTTGGTGTTTAAATGACGTTTAAAAATAGATAAATAAATGTTAAATATAAAAATTAATTCTGGAAATATTTTTATAAAATTCCTTACTGTCAAAAAGTGATTTGTGCAAAATTTCAAGATCCGAGACTAAACGGATAATTATTTGTGCTAAAAAGAACATAAAAACAAACTTTTAAAGCTTAAAACGCGTAAACCGGCAAAGTTCGCCTAAGCGAGCTGACTGGTGTATAAAAACCTTAAAAATGAACTATTTTCATGAAACTAAGTTGATCAAGTAAAAATAAATCATCCGAAAATAATTCGGATGATTTTGGTATTTTTATCCGAAATAACAGTTTCCGGCACCCTAAAGACGGAAACGGGTCCCACGGCCAAACGTGGCGTCTAAACCGAGCTGTAAATTCACGGTTTTAACTAAAATATCAGTCAAACACTATTTTCGGGTCGTGTGTGACCAAACTCATTTTTGAAACATAAAAAAAACGGATAACCGTGCTAGGCACGCAAAACGGGGAAAACATAATAATAATAATTTTGACGGTTAAACTCTAAGAAATATCACAATCTGAGTCCTGAGAAGTGTCTCTGGGTTAACATTGTCCCCGGATCGAGTACAGTACTGGGTTAACAGTGTCCCCAGATGTACCGGTTGACACGGATTTAATTTATGGAAATTGTATAGTAACGACTTAGGTATCATATTACAGATTCAGGCTCATAGCTGTTCACTGTACTACATACTGACTCACGAGAAGGTGAGTTTCACGAGCCCCTTTTTACTGAACTGTTTTAAATATTTTCCCGGGGCGGAAAGCATGTTTCTATCAAAATGTTTAAGTACATGTTGATCGCATGGAAATGAATGTATTTATATAATGTTTATTGTACGGGAATCGTACGGTAATGTATTAAGATGGTAATTGTCTGAGTTGCTAACATTGTAAGGCCCGAAACAGTGTTCTGGGTTAACAGTGTCCCCAGAGGTTATTAAAGGGGTTTCTGGGTTAACAGTGTCCCCAGAGGGTATTAAATGTGTTTCTGGGTTAACAGTGTCCCCAGAGATTATTAGATGTGTTTCTGGGTTAACAGTGTCCCCAGAGGTTATTAAATGTGTTTCTGGGTTAACAGTGTCCCCAGAGGTTATTGGATGTGTCTCTGGGTTAACAGAGGTTTCACTTGTGGGCTCAGCATAATTTCATCGCTAATATATGATTACTATAATGATTTGTCATGGTTTATTTAAATTAGTGAAACTCACCAACTATTCGTAGTTGACCCGTTTTCTTTACATGCTTTCTAGGTACTCCCAAACTGGAATAATTGATACGTGCTTGATGATGCGTGCTTTTGTGGAGGCTTAGTGATCTTTATTTTGTATTGAATATGTTAACGTATTATCGGTAAAACTTATGTGTTAACGCCTAGATGATAACGAAACTCGAAACAATGTATTGCGATGTAAATTAATGTAGTGGTGTTTTCTTTATAAGCAATGCTGTTGATATCAGATGCGTCTGTTGCATCCCGTTTACGTTTCCGCTGCGATTACGGGGTGTTACAGAACTTGGTATCAGAGCCATTGGTTATAAAGAATTAGGATGTCTTTAAAAAGATACCTAAAATATAACCAGTAGCTCAAGTATTATAGGATCTGAATATCAACTAATAATTTATAGTGATGAGATCTGGATGAACTTGGATGGACAAGTGAGTTATTATGGTCCGGAACATAATAACAGACTTGTCTGCACGAGAGAATTCAGGGGAAGTCACGGGGGACTTTAATAGGTAAAATTGGCAACATATGTGTAAATATATGATAATATTGTTATGTGGTAAAGTTGTATAAGTAAGTGTATATTAATTTGATTATGGTTTACACTATGGAAAGAACTATATGTTTGATTAACTTGTGTGCAGGTAAGAATGTCGAGAACTCATAGTTTATCGGTGGAGGAGGACCCGGAGGAAGTCAGCTCCGGGAACTCTGGGAGTCTACGCATATCATCCAGCTCTGAGCCTAGCGAGGCTAGTCGTAGGAGCTCTAGCCAGTCCTCCCCAGTCAGGATTGTCAGATCCCCCACCCCACCCGCACCACAGGCCACCCCTATCCCTCCCGGATTCAAACCCCGCCTCACGGCGCGGATCAGTGTCCCGCATGTCCCACCT
Source organism: Bidens hawaiensis (assembly GCF_021521415.1). NCBI lineage: Eukaryota > Viridiplantae > Streptophyta > Magnoliopsida > Asterales > Asteraceae > Bidens > Bidens hawaiensis. The sequence continues at coordinate 33,965 of NW_027504866.1, forward strand.
ACCTCTCCCCCACCCAGACCAGCTACCCGCAGGGGCGAGCCCTCCCGCTCCCAGCCCGAACATGTGACTCCACCTGTGTGGGGTCTCCCTAGGCAGGAAAGGGACGCGGCGGCATGGCTTCGAGTGCTCACCGAGCAGGTGAATGGGCACTCCGCCGCCTTGACAGTGGGAGTGCAGAGGCGGATGTATCTGGGGGACTGCATACTGGACCACCAGTATGCGATTGCGCAGCTAAGGAGGGAGTGCTCATACTCCCAATTGATGATTGATCGGTTAGAGGCGCGGGTCCGGGGTGTGTTGGCAGTGATGGTGGTGTTTGTGGCAGTGATGGTGTGGTGGGTATACCACCGCGTTTAATGATGTTAGGATGGTAGAAGTCATGGACCGCTTTTTGATACTCTGTGTAAGCAGTTAGTGGTGATGCTAACATAGAGTGAATCTTGGGTAGTTATAATACAACCACTGGCCCTTATGGGGTCTCTTTTGGGGTATATCATTATAGATACTTTTGGGTATCATTCAAGCACTGACCCATTACGGGTTATGTCGAGATGATGCCGACATAGGCCCTATGTATGAAAACTTAACCTATGTAATGATGACAGGAAAGTATGTGAACTGACGTTGATGTAATATGTACTGATGTTTATTAATGAATGGAATGTGGGTTGTGTGTTATGATTGGAACTTGTATTAATTATATGTATTTTCTTAATGTTGTGTAGAATGGCACCAAAACGATCAGCTCAAATGTCAGAAGTAGATGTGAGCCGTTTGATTGCTCAACAGCTAGAGGCGGCGATACCGGATATAATATCGTGCATCGCCGCCAGTATTAACAATTCGACCAATCCAACCCCTCCGAGCAATCAAACGGCCACCAATAATGACGGGGAACAAAATGTTAATCCTCCACAGAACGATAACACGATTCCGAGTAATGACGCACAGCCTAGGGTGGTCGTTACGGACAGTAATGGCCCTATACCAACTGGAGAGACGAACCGCACTAGACCGATTCCTGCATCCAGGGGTTGTTCAATCAAAGACTTTATGTTGTGCAAGCCCCTAGAGTTTAGCGGGTCTGAAGGACCAAATGGGTTGGTTAAGTGGATCGAGAAAATAGAATCAGTTGTGAACATCAGCAACTGCCCCGAGGATTGTGTTGTTAAGTACGCCACCTGCACATTCACGGACCATGCCTTGACATGGTGGAACACCATAGTGCAGACTCGCGGTCAGGCGGCGACAAACCGCATGACCTGGACAGAGCTCAAGGCTCTTGTACTGGAACATTTCTGCCCGAAAAAACGAATTGCAGAAATTAGAAAATGAATTGTGGAACCTAGAGATGTAGGGGGCAGACCACTTGGGTTACACGAACCGGTTTAATGAGTTATCGCGATTGGTGCCATGGCTGGTCACCCCAGAGTCGAAGAGGGTTGAGCGTTATATTTGGGGACTAACTCCAGTTGTAAGGAGTATAGTCAATTCTGGGGGACACCAGCCGTATGAGGGAGCGGTGACGCAAGCTGGTATCGTCACGTATGATTTCGTAAGGAGCGGGTCACTGAAGGTGGCAGGAGAATCCGCTGGGGGAAAGCGGGGTACACATGACCATAGGATCCAGGAAAAGCAGCAAAATAAACGTGCTAGGCCCACTGCCCAGAACTACGCCATGTCTAGTTCAGGCGGAAGGCAGGAACCGCAGACAAGGACGTTTCCCAGGTGTGGGAAATGCGGTTACCAACATGGTGGCGAGTGCAGGGTGGTAGTGTGCCATCGGTGTGGCAGGGAAGGGCACTCCGCACCGAGATGTAGGACAAACCTGAACAACCTGAACCGACAACCGCAACCTATCCGTGCGCAGCCATTTAGGACCCAACCAGCCCGACAACAAAACCAACAAGGAAACCAAACGGCGACCACCAGCCGTGCTTGCTATGAATGCGGCAGCACGGATCACTTCAAGAGGCACTGTCCGAAGCTGAACCAGGGAGGAAACGGGAGACAAACCATGGGTCAAGCTTCGTCGTCCAATCCGGCGAGAGGCCGAGCATTCGTGATGGGGGCGAGCGAAGCACGCCAGGACCCTAGCGTAGTGACAGGTACTTTCCTCGTCTCTGATCATTACGCCTCTGTATTATTCGATACGGGCGCCGATAGAAGTTTTGTCTCCGTTAAGTTTCTATCAATAGCAAACCTTCCAATTGGTAAAACCATAGAACCTTATACCATAGAAGTCGCTAACGGTAAAACCATGATAGTTAATCAAATAGTTCGGAATTGCCCTTTTATTCTGAACGAACAATCCTTCCTGATTGACTTGTTACCGGTAGAATTGGGTAGTTTTGACGTGATAGTGGGAATGGATTGGTTAGCACGTAACAAAGTAGAAATAAACTGTGAAAAGAAAATCGTCAAGATCCGGGTGTCGGATGACGAAGAGGTATTAGTGCAAGGAGAAAAGTCAGGCACCATGATACCATTTATATCCCACCTCAAGGTGTTAAAATATATACGCCAGGGATGCGTGGCGTATCTAGCAAGCTTGACGGCCACTGATTCTGAGGAGAAACGGGTGGATGATATCCCAGTGGTACGCGAATTTCCACAAGTTTTCCCAGAGGAACTTCCTGGATTACCGCCAACCCGACAGGTCGAATTCAGAATCGATCTATTACCTCAAGCTGGCCCTGTTGCTAAGGCACCCTACCGACTTGCACCATCAGAGATGCAAGAATTATCCAACCAGTTGCAAGAATTGTTGGATAAAGGATTTATACGTCCTAGTTATTCCCCGTGGGGTGCACCTGTACTATTCGTGAAAAAGAAGGACGGGAGCCTTAGAATGTGCATTGATTACAGGGAGTTGAACAAGTTAACAATCAAAAATAGGTATCCTCTTCCCCGAATTGATGACCTGTTCGACCAACTGCAAGGTGCGAGCTACTTCTCAAAAATTGACTTAGATCGGGATACCATCAGGTTAGAATTCAGGAGGAGGATATCCCAAAAACCGCATTCCGGACTCGCTACGGCCATTACGAGTTCTTAGTTATGCCTTTCGGGCTAACAAATGCGCCAGCAGTGTTCATGGATCTCATGAATCGAGTCTGTAAACCCTACCTCGACAAATTCGTCATCGTGTTTATTGACGATATTTTAATATACTCGAAGAGTAAAGAAGAGCACGAGCAACACTTAAGATTAATTTTAGAGCTTCTTAATCAGGAGAAGTTGTATGCAAAATTCTCCAAGTGTAACTTCTGGTTACAAGAAGTCCAATTCCTTGGTCACGTTATAAACCATCAAGGAATACACGTTGATCCGAGTAAGGTGGAAGCAATTAAGAATTGGCAAGCACCTAAATCTCCAAAGGAAATCCACCAATTCTTAGGCTTAGCTGGATACTATCGTCGATTTATAGAGAACTTTTCCAGCATCGCCCAACCTTTAACCCTCCTGACCCAAAAGGATCGAAAGTATGAATGGGGTGAAGAGCAGGAAACGGCATTTCAAACGCTAAAACAAAGATTGTGCCAAGCGCCGATCTTAAGTCTCCCCGATGGAGACGATGGTTTTGTCGTGTATTGTGACGCATCCCGTAGAGGGTTAGGATGCGTGTTGATGCAGAATAATAAGGTCATAGCCTATGCTTCCCGACAGTTAAAAGTACACGAGAAAAATTACACTACTCATGACTTAGAACTGGGAGCGGTTATCTTCGCACTTAAAATCTGGAGACATTATCTCTACGGTACAAAGTGCACCATCTACACCGATCATAAAAGTTTGCAACACATATTCGATCAGAAAGAACTGAATATGAGGCAACGAAGATGGGTCGAGTTGTTAAGCGACTATGACTGTGACATCCGTTATCACCCCGGCAAGGCTAACGTCGTAGTCGATGCCTTGAGTAGGAAAGATCGAGTTAAACCATTGCGTGTGCGAGCGCTGGGGATGATTGTCCAGTCGAACCTTTCGGATTTGATTCGAGTCGCTCAACGTGAGGCGTTGAAAGAGGAACAAATGGAAAACGAGGGACTTTACGGCAATGAGAAGAATTTCGAACAGCGCGAGGACGAAATTCTCTATTTCAAAAATCGGATTTGGATCCCGACCCTCCATGACCTTCGTGAATTAATCATGGACGAAGCGCATAGATCGAAATATTCCATACATCCTGGATCGGATAAGATGTACAAGGATGTGAAGGAATTCTACTGGTGGCCGGGTATGAAAAAGGATATAGCCAAATACGTCGGTAAGTGTACGACGTGTGCGAGAGTTAAGGCGGAGCATCAGAAACCCTCGGGAATGTTACAACAACCGGAAATTCCCGAATGGAAATGGGAGCAAATCACGATGGATTTTGTGACACATCTCCCTAAGACGTCCCGTGGACACGATGCAATTTGGGTAATCGTGGATCGATTAACCAAGTCGGCACATTTTATTCCGATTAGAAATAATTATAACACCGAGAGACTTGAGCAGATTTATATAAATGAAATTGTGTCTCGTCATGGTATACCCATCTCGATCATCTCCGATCGGGATAGCCATTTCACCTCCAATCTTTGGCAAGCTGTCCAAGAAGCGTTGGGAACGCGTATTGATCTAAGCACAGCTTACCACCCTCAGACCGATGGTCAGTCTGAGAGGACCATTCAAACCCTGGAGGATTTGCTTCGTGCGTGCGTACTGGATCTTAAGGGAAATTGGGATCAACATCTCCCACTCGTTGAATTTTCCTATAATAACAGTTACCATAGCAGCATAAAGGCAGCACCTTACGAAGCATTGTATGGGCGGAAGTGCCGATCACCACTCTGCTGGACTGAAGTGGGTGACACACAGGTTATTAGATCAGACCTGGTCCAGGAAACGACCAGCAAAATCCTTGAATTTAGAACAATCTGAAGGCCGCGCGGGATCGGCAGAAGAGTTATGCCGATACCCGTATAAAACCGTTGTCATTTGAGAAAGGTGATAAGGTGTATTTGAAAGTATCACCGTGGAAGGGTGTGGTTAGATTTGGCAAGGCGGGGAAGTTAGCCCCGAGATATATTGGACCATTCGATATTACTGCAAAAATCGGTCCCGTAGCTTACCGATTAGAACTACCCGATGAATTAAGTGCAGTTCACAACGTGTTTCACGTATCGAATTTGAAAAGGTGTCTGTCGGATGAGACATCGGTATTACCTCTAGAGGGTGTCCAATTAAACGATAAGCTTAATTTCGTAGAGGAACCCATAGAAATTGTAGACGGGAAAATCAAGCAACTTAGACACAATAAAATTTCGTTGGTCAAAGTTAGATGGAATTCGCAACGAGGCCCAGAATATACTTGGGAACGAAAAGACGAATTTCGAAAGAAATACCCCTACCTGTTTCCTCAAAAGGAAGTAATCGACGCGTAAAATTTCGAGGACGAAATTTTTGTTACGGGGGGAGAATGTAACGATTCCGGCAAATTCAGGTATACCCTAGCCGGTATATACTATTTATGTGTTATTTAATATGGAATATATGAATTATAATGAATTTATACAAGTATGAATGATTCACAGTACGAATTATACTCGATTATACGGCTAATCGTATTGGAATTACGATTAACCGATGAACGGTTATTGAAACCCGAACGAATCGGGGATTACGTTATAGACGAAATATATGATGTTTAGTAATGTTTACGAAGCATTAAAGCTTCGGGATAAGTGAATTATAGCACGGAAAAAGAATTTCGATTTAATGGTACGTCGGTACGTTAAACGAAACCTTTAATACCAAACCAAGCAAGAGATGATCAATCAAGCCTAAAAAGATGTGCAGTCATTAATAATATGATGTTTTAAGTCAATAAATGTCATGGTTTAAGTTTTTAAAGTTTTTAAATCGGTTTTATATAAATTTCATTTTTAAGCCGAAATACGACCGTTTTAGCCTCGTTTTAAGCCGAATTAAACGTTTAACCGAAAAATGAACTGAACCAGATTATCCAAAACATTATCCGGATTACACAATCCGAATGTGTGGCCAAGATTGGAGGTGTGGGCCCCACCCCCACACCTTATGAAGACCGATCGGTCTTGTTAAGGCATTAGCCTTCATTTTTTCTTTTTTCTCAATCAACCAAACTCAAATTCTCTCAACCCTTCAAACATTCATCCAACTTCCCTTTGATTTATACCAAGAAACGGAGGTAAAGATCGTATTATAGTCGTGTTCATCTTCTTTTCTCGAGTCATTTACAAGAAAATGAGGTTTCAAATGAAAAATGGGTGAGAACCCGAGATGAAACTGATTCTTGCATGATCAAGTGATGTATACAAGTTATACAAGGGATCTTGGTCCAAGAAATGAGTTAAAAGAGTCAAAAACGAATTTTTACGGTTAAAATCTTTGTTTTGATGTCTTAACCGAAACCATGAAAGAAATGGCTTGATTGTGGGTGTAACTTGCTTGGTGTGGTGTTATTGTGCTTGTAGGTGTTATATCTAGTTGCTAGCAAAGGCTAGAAAGCAAGATCTTTGCGATCTAAAGCTAGAAACACAAGGTAGTTCGGTTTTTCGTATGATTTATATGATTTGGATAGATTGTGATAGACTTAGAGTTGGGTCATGAAATTTCACAGAGATGATCTACACATGAAAATATGAGATCTATGAAAATTTGGTAATTTTTGGACAAAGGATGAATATTTGGTGAATTTAATGCTCGGTTTTGGCTAAAAATGATGAAAAATAGTTAAACATCATGAAAAATTCTGGAAAATTCCAGATAAGCTTTTTATAACATATAAAAGTCACACACAAAATTTCAGATCCGTTGGAGAAGTCTAAGTAGGCTTTTCGGTAAAACGAGTTCTAGGGTTTTCTAGCTCGGTTTTGGTGAAAATGGCATGAAAAATGAGATTTTGGTTCTGGAAAAATTACAGGGAACTACGTGGATGACAGGGGTCATCCCAGAAAAATTTGGGATTTGGTCGTTTGGTATTTTCGATATATTTGGTGTTTAAACGACGTTTAAAAATAGATAAATAAATGTTAAATATAAAAATTAATTCTGGAAATATTTTTATAAAATTCCTTACTGTCAAAAAGTGATTTGTGCAAAATTTCAAGATCCGAGACTAAACGGATAATTATTTGTGCTAAAAAGAACATAAAAACAAACTTTTAAAGCTTAAAACGCGTAAACCGGCAAAGTTCGCCTAAGCGAGTTGACTGGTGTATAAAAACCTTAAAAATGAACTATTTTCATGAAACTAAGTTAATCAAGTAAAAATAAATCATCCGAAAATAATTAGGATGATTTGGGTATTTTTATCCGAAATAACAGTTTCCAGCACCCTAGAGACGGAAACGGGTCCCGCGGGCAAACGGGGCGTCTAAACCGAGCTCTAAATTCACGGTTTTAACTAAAATATCAGTCAAACACTATTTTCGGGTCGTGTGTGACCAAACTCATTTTTGAAACATAAAAAAAACGGATAACCGTGCTAGGCACGCAAAACGGGGAAAACATAATAATAATAATTTTGACGGTTAAACTCTAAGAAATATCACAATCTGACTCCTGAGAAGTGTCTCTGGGTTAACATTTTCCCCGGATCGAGTACAGTACTGGGTTAACAGTGTCCCCAGATGTACCGGTTGACACGGATTTAATTTATGGAAATTGTATAGTAACGACTTAGGTATCATATTACAGATTCAGGCTCATAGTTGTTCACTGTACTACATACTGACTCACGAGAAGGTGAGTTTCACGAGCCCCTTTTTACTGAACTGTTTTAAATATTTTCCCGGGGCGGAAAGCATGTTTCTATCAAAATGTTTAAGTACATGTTGATCGCATGGAAATGAATGTATTTATATAATGTTTATTGTACGGGAATCGTACGGTAATGTATTAAGATGGTAATTGTCTGAGTTGCTAACATTGTAAGGCCTGAAACAGTGTTCTGGGTTAACAGTGTCCCCAGAGGTTATTAAAGGGGTTTCTGGGTTAACAGTGTCCCCAGAGGGTATTAAATGTGTTTCTGGGTTAACAGTGTCCCCAGAGATTATTAGATGTGTTTCTGGGTTAACAGTGTCCCCAGAGGTTATTAAATGTGTTTCTGGGTTAACAGTGTCCCCAGAGGTTATTGGATGTGTCTCTGGGTTAACAGAGGTTTCACTTGTGGGCTCAGCATAATTTCATCGCTAATATATGATTACTATAATGATTTGTCATGGTTTATTTAAATTAGTGAAACTCACCAACTATTCATAGTTGACCCGTTTTCTTTACATGCTTTCTAGGTACTCCCAAACTGGAATAATTGAGACGTGCTTGATGATGCGTGCTTTTGTGGAGGCTTAGTGATCTTTATTTTGTATTGAATATGTTAACGTATTATCGGTAAAACTTATGTGTTAACGCCTAGATGATAACGAAACTCGGAACAATGTATTGCGATGTAAATTAATGTAGTGGTGTTTTCTTTATAAGCAATGCTGTTGATATCATATGCGTCTGTTGCATCCCGTTTACGTTTCCGCTGCGGTTACGGGGTGTTACAGTTTGCAAGAACACTAGTACGGGTGCAAAAAACAGCGTGAAAACGAGTGTTCTTCAGCCCATTTTTGTAAAATAAGAAAAACGTACTGACTCGTTGTAAAAATCCAAAATATTTTCATGAATTGATTAAAACGTGTCATATAAGTGTTCTATAAGTCTTTTCGTCTTGAAGGATCCTACAATGCTCGTTTTGATGTTAACAATTGCGTTTAAACTCCTATAGTGTCGTTAAACGAAACCTTTTTCGTTGAAATGGTTTTATACGTACTGGGGTCTTAATATCAACATGTTAACCACTATAATGTATATATCACTCATATATAACCCCTCAGAATATACACGGGTCATAATAAGTATCGGTCGGTTACTCGTTTAATCACTACGAATTAACCAATTTATCGTTTACTCGCTACATAGTGAATAAGGTATACCTCGTTTTGACACGAATGTCAAAATTATAAACCAAGATGATACTAAGGAAGTTTAGCCACTAATAGACATAATGATAATTATCAAAGTAATATATACAAACATGATCAGATTGAAACAATCTAACCAATTTGGATGACTAATCTTTTATGCTAATGACTTCTCTCAAAAGCTTAATCTCCTTAATATTTAAGGGTTGGATGGATGGGATTGATTCCCTTATTAATAGTGGTGAAAGGAAGTGGTTAGAGAGTATTGAATGCTCCTCAAGGGGTGTTCCAGTCCATTAAATGATGGAGGAGAGCATTCAATTTATAGGTTGATCAGACCCTCAAGGCACGGCCGTGTTAAGCAAGGCATGACTATGTTGCCATTTTTGTCCTGCTTCATTAATTGTCCATGTCAGATCGTTCAACTTAAGGGTAACACAGTTGTGTTAAGCAAGGCACGGTTGTGTTAAGTTCCACAATAGTCCAAACTTCTCATGTTTTGTCCTTTAATTTTGTACTGAAGGCATGGCCGTGTTATAGGAAGGCATGGCCATGTTTTGCTTCGGAACCTTCTATTTTGTATTTTCTTATTGCTTTAGATAACATGGGGTGTGTCTTGGTTAACATGGTCTTGTCTTGATTTCCTGATTTTTGTCTTTACTTCGTATGCTCTAGGCATGGTCATGTCTTGATTCACCATGGAGTGTGTTGAGTTAGTTTTACTGTTTATCTCCGTTTTTTCTTCATATTTCAGCTTGTTTCTTTCTTAGGGCTATAGTTACCTACCAATAGAAGTTATAAACATTAATGGTTATTTATTCTAACATAGTTTCCGAAATTACGCTTATTTGGAGATATTTTTGTGCTGAAAATATGTATTTCTTATACATCATGGATCGCCCTCTCTTTTTGTTTTGGTCAAATGCTCTATGAACTTGGAGAACGTCAAGCTATAGGTAAATAGTAATCTATCGTGTATCTTATTTATTTTGATGATGATGCCAAATTTCACTAACACGAAACTTTTGATGTAGCTTGATGCAGATTGGTATATTTACATAGAGTGCAATGTGTTTGAAAAATGTTCTGTTGAGGTGGAAGAACTATCAGATTTTTGTCTTTTTGTCTAGAACATCTGAAAGAATTAGAGATGGCACGAAAGATTCACCGATACTAAGCCTATAATGGAGTTTGTGAAATTTATTTTGGCTAGGTCACCTAAACTGAAGAAGGTGATATTGGGAACCTGGATGGATAAGACTGAAGAGTTGGAGATGCTAAAAATACCCTTGCGCGCTCCAAACACATCATCGTCACCAATAAAAATCATTGTTGGCAAGCTTCAAAGGCGAATATGAGATCACTCAACTTTGTTGACAAAGGATGTCACTATGATAATCTTGTATTGATGCTTCATGTTATGTAATTTTTGTTTTGGTTAGTCTTTTTGACTGAAAACTTACCTTATGTTAAATATTCGAAAGTAATTTATGGGACTTGGTTGGGTGATAATTTTCAAGGGTGGGTGGTTATATTTTTGGTTTATCTATAAATCTCCAATTAATCTTTTACCTTTACATTGTGTTCCTAAGTTAACATATGGGAAAAAAGGAAAAGAAAGTAAAAGGAATTAAAGAAAAAAGGTGTTTCAAAGTTTATTTAAAATTGAAAGGAATATAACAGAAAAGAAATGAGGAGGAAAATAATAATGTTTGTTTTCTTTCCAAATTGGAGTGATACAAAGAGAAAGGAAAAGAATAAAGTTACGAGTACCTTATTGCCCTCATCTGTTTATTAAGTCAAAAGTTACAGCCCACATAATTATACCCAACCACATTTCATGAAAATAATGGGACGCTGCATATGGTCATTATAATCAGTTTTGGTTCAATTATTTATTAATCGAATTTTGAGATTGATTTATTGCATTTTCTTTTGGTGACTAGATCATAGACAACCTGACCGGAGAAAAATTGAGGTTTTCGCATCCTAAAGTAGAGAGACTAGTTTGAGATTACAAATGTTGAAGAGCATTACCACACCTAGAGAAACGAGTACTAGAGAAAGAAAAGTAATGTATTTTTTATTTTAATTTTACGTAAGGGTATAATACTAAATTTATAACTTTCTTTCTTTTCCTTCCAACTAGGGAACACATAGAATGCTTACTTTTCTTTCATTTTTGTTAAACTAGGAAACACAAAATGATATCAATTCATTTTCTTTCTTTTCTCTCTTTAAATAAAAATCGGGAACAGAGAGTTAGTGCATGTATAGTTGTTTAATGAATTTTGCAAAGAAAGTAAGTGTTCCTGGAAAATATAAAATCTATTATGTCAAACCATAATTCAATACCAAACCCCAAAATTACTACAGTACATATGTTTTTCTTCGTACATCTCTACCATTCCCTAGTTGTTTCCTTCCACCCTTGACCCTACCACATATGCACCAAGTCTATGTCTCTTTTTAATTTGTTGTTGATATTTGATACCATATAAAATAACATGTTTTCTTTACATCATATGTTTATAACATGGAACACAACTTTATTCAAAATATTATTAAATACTATTGATAAACATAATTTTACATATTTGAAACCGGTTTATTAAATTTTGACCCATCTTAGAGTTAAAGTATATACTTTTTAACTTTTGTTATCACAAATACATCTATTTTGAATAAGGGTCACTCAAATTAATATAGCACAATTAGGTTTAAGAAAATAATATAACGCCATGTGTTGTCAATACACACACGGATGATGAGTGAGGATACCTTGTGCCCGTCCCACGGGTATTTTTTATCGCATGAATCAATAGGCTGATCAACTGTTTGGGAAAGTAGATGCTATAAGCATTAAGACAATAAAAATAGACAAATAACCAATATAACATGTTAAAAACACACAAAACACATAGCCTAGACAAAATAACCAACGAAGCAAGGTGTACATACGGTTCAAAGTGATGTAGTTGAAACGATTGGTTATTCATAGGTGTTCTGGTTAGTATTTGATAATACCCAACTTCTTCAACCAAGGAAGAATATCTTCTAAACCTTCGGTCAAGTTTCTAGGCTTGTAGTTGAGTTCTCTTTTCGCCTTTTCACAAGAATAAGCCCATTGGTGTCTCAGACAGTACACAACCTGTTTCAAAAAGGTTGTAACGTTGCAGACAAACACAAACGTGGCCATTTCAACCCGTTTATACATGCACAAATCAATTCTATAATATTTTAGGAGTGATCATTCATAGTGATCAGGCAATTGGCCATCACTTAGAATATATAACTATTTGACTTGTAAAGACAATCACATGAAAACACAACCTAATGAAAAGACTCCATGTGGACTAACATGTTGAAAATGGTGCGATTTTAGCATTAAAAATCATTTATCAATCAAGTGATGACTCGTCAGCCTTAAACCAAATGTGGCGTGTTTTTGGGCTGAATAGTGATGATACTTTAACCCTGAACCGAAATTGGCACGACTTTGGACTGAAAACAAAATAAGGCGATTACACGTCATCCCTGAAAAATGACACAACTTTGGTAAAAACATAAAAATTACGTGTCCATAATGTTTAACCAATGGGTTTCAACACATTATTTTTTTAGATGTGATCATTTGGTCCTCATCATCGATTTAAATGTTCTTAAATAATATTTCAAAATACAACTTTGTTAATAGTCTTTCTCAAAATGACAATTTAACGTGTCAAAAGTTGACTTGTCCTTTTAATGCTACTTTAACATCGAGGAGATTGATGGAAGATATTGTAAAACCATAGCATGAAAATGGAAATACATACAGGCGGGCTGTTCAGTGGGAGTTTTCCGGTTAATACACAGAACAACACCGATAATTATCCATAAAACTCAACCACAAACAAGGGAAAGTTAATCCAAGATTTTTTTGTGTTGGTGATATCGGCAGCTATATCGAAAACCTGGGTGAATGATGCGTTTTCTCCTGTTAGAAGGTATCGTTGACCCGAATGACCCTTTTCCATAGCTGAAATGTGGCCATTTGCCACATCATCAACATGAGTGAAAGAGAACCGATCGGTTCCGTCACCTATGTAGCCAGGCAAGCGTCCATTAAACCGTTCAATTAGCTGATCATATAAAGCAACACAGAATATTAGACTTTTTGCACCGTAATAACCACTAACATGCATTTGGTTGGTACGGGTTAAGTTGGTTATGACAATGACACTAAATTGAAAAAATAATAATCGGTAAATGCATCGTAGAAAACAGCTGCGACACTCGTATAGCTTATAATAAAAAAATTAACATACTAAAAAAAATGCAACGTATGACCAAAGCGACAAGAAGTCGGTTGGTATTGATTAGCTTTGTTAAACCGCTAAACCTAAACAAAACTTCGCATATTTAACAAAAAAAAAAGTATTACTGGATGACGCAGCACGTGTTGTGCCACCACATGACCAATAGCAGCATTGAACCACAAATATTTATCTTATATATATAATGTCGTGGACTTTGCATGCATGTATGGAGTTTTTTATGGATTGGTAGGTTGTTTAAGAATACTGTGAAGTTATAACAAGTATTACGTACACTTGATCCTAAACAACCTACTAATAAAAAATAAAAGATTGTATGGATGCAAAGATCTAAAATCTTAATTGTGGGTCATCTAGTTGATCAAGACACGCCTAAACATATCAATGTTTTATGTACAACAAAACCGATGTTAAACAAGATACAATTAATTTGGTAAGAAGCTCTTACCGTTCGAGCCAACACATTTCCAGCAGAGATTTTACCAGGTCCGTACATAACTCCGGGACAAACAATCACTATAGGGACACCTTGCTTTGCAGCCTCTAGAGCAACATTATCAGCAATAGTCTTTGATTTCTCGTACTCGGTACAAAACGACTTGGTTGAATGCATCTATCACCAATACAGCTATATTTAGCTTCAATTTTAGTAATTAGAAGTAAAGAATATAAAATATTTTTTCTTAAATCGAATGAACTATTTTCTCTTTTTATTTGATTGCTTATTATAACTTAAAAAGTTATACAAGACCATGTGTGGTCGTAGAGGACACAACCCCCAAACCATCTTCTACATTAGCCATAATAATCATTGGCCCCGTCTCTTTTCTAACAAGCGTTTTGTATAAAACGCTCAGAGATTTTTTGAAGCCCAGAACGTCACGGGGGCAGTATACCCGGGGGCATTTTTGGGCTTTTTCCCATACCACAACACCCTATTACGTTGGGTATAAATATAATATTTCCAAATAAAAGCTATTTATAATTATAACTTCATAAATATATTAGGTTAATATGAAAATTGTTTAATTTGAATTGTGTATTCTAACTTTTGTGCCTCATGGTCAAGGATTAAGGAATACTTAAGAGTTAATTATAATTTGTTTCGTGATTATAGACGAGTATGTTATTAAGCCAGACACATATTGTTTACCTAAAGTTGATCTCATACCCGTTTACTTTACCCATTTCCATGGTTGTAAAAATATCGAGTAAGCGTTGATTAATCTCATGTTAATCGCTATAAGCTGTATCCACCGACTAGTCACCGATTAATCATTATTTAGTCAAGATCAAACAAACTTGAAAAGTATATATGAAAGATTACATATAAATTCTAATCCCGGTTAATCGTTGATCCCTACTTCACCAATTAACTAGCACCTAGAGATTTCTAGAATAATGTGGTTGTAAAACAAACATTCTTGTGTATGAAAATAGTTTTCATAATACTGTAGACGTGTATATATACCTCATACATGTGAGGAATCATATGAAATAATGATAACATACCTTACCTATTATAATAATGAAAATAACTGAAAAAACATGTCATTTGAAGATTTATTTTTAGTCTAATTTTTTCGCTCAAACTATTCTTTTATGTTTAATTAAAACATATTTATGTCAGTATGATCAAAATACATCAATACATTTTTTTAATCCAATAACTAATTACTTAAATTAGAGATATTAAAAATATACGGGTATTTATATCAATGTAATTAAAATATTTATATATTTAATAAAATCATATTAACATTTTTTTTATTAAATCAACTAGATTTAGAGCCCGTGTAACATACGGGATGATCCAAACAATAAAGTTACAAATAAAGCAAATAAGTACATAATATATATGAAAAAATTTATTCCACCTATGCTTGTATCTATACTATGTGTACATAAACTGATTTTTTTTATATCACAAAATGATCTTTTAAAAAAAATGAACTTAATAAAAAAATATATAGTGCTGGTGTAAAATCATACTCGAGAACGTTCCATCTATTATAAATTTTATTCTTAGTATCATATATATGTATAACTGAAAGAATATTAGTTATGAACCAATTTCGTAGAAGACTTCTCATACAATAATAGTTCTGAGTTACACCATGAAAAAGATTTTGATAAGTTGGACGGGACTTCTCGACTTTGCCATAATGACGACACATAAAAATAACACGTTAACCCGTTCAATTTTATGAATGTTTTGCTTCACTTGAGCGTAATTTTGCATGACATGTTTCACATACAACATTCTGGTCATTATTGAAGGAAAAGTCAATGTTGACACAAATGTTTCAAGTTAGATAAAAGTTAGAAAGCATTGATTGGCTTGGATGGGGCATGTCAGAAGTGTTCACCGTCTTTTTTTAAATTTTAATAGTCGTGGGGAAAATAGTCAATTTCCAAATTCCGAATCTTTTTATTGTTTTCAAATTTGTTTTTGAAAATAAATTCGAAACCCAAACCAAGTTTAAAATTCTAACTTTGATTTGTTTGGCATTCTCAAGTCAAAACTAAATTTGAATCCATAACAGACAATAAATCTATTTACATTCTCAAAATTTTAAAATTACTCAGGTTACCCCTTTTTGACTCATAACAAATTTTGAACCAAATGTAGTTAACATGTACCAAACAATCTATCTACCAACTTTTGACCCGTAACAATCAAATTTAAGTTAAAAAAACCAAAACAATCATTGATAAAAAAACCAAGAAACTAAATATGTTAAACTTTATTACATATTAAAGTGATTTGTATATACCATCCTTACGTTTTAACATATATTAGTTTAATAAATTAACCGCAAAAATAAATTGGTAGATTTAGAGCATACATTTATAATTTATACGTTTATATGAAAAGTTACAACAAAAAAAATAATAGATAAATGGATTGATTTTAAATAAAATGGATTAAGTGTTAAGCATATATTTCTAATTTAACGATTAAAAAAACTGTTTCACAAACTGAAAGCGTATTTGAGTTTTTTTTATTATTATTTACAATCTTCAATAATATACATAGTATAATATGTTAATGATAACATTTAAAATTATATTCTTTTCAATCTTTAACAAACACAGTTTGTTGTTGATTTTTTGATTTCACCGAATATATTTTGGAATATAATCTAACAATGTATAATAGTATAATATGTAAATATTTACTTTTATAAAAATGTAAAGATATAATATAATTAGACTTTAAATGAGAGTGAATAATTTAATCATATTATATATATAATTGGTTATGTTATAATAGGAAGTATGATTTTTTTAGAAATGATAATAAGTAATCCAGTGCATTGATTTTGAACATGGATGTTTGAGATTAATTTATGGGTGAAATCAAGTGTTAATTAAGAGGAAGAGTATATAGGAATAACAAATTTGTTAACTATCTTCCCACACATGAAAAACACATGTCAATTCTTTCGTCATTTAAAAACGTCCATAACTTTGTATACGATATTTTTTTAGAAAACAATATCATCATAATAGCGAATGGTTTTTTATCTTTTATATGAGTATCATATAATTATATATAAAAATAATAAAAAAATTAGTGGGTATTTTATATATTGTGTTATTGGTTATGCTAATTGTGTTTTACTAAATTGTGTTGAGTGTGTTTTATTATTATGTTCTTTTGTGTTTTAACATGATGTTTCTTGGGTTTTGTACTGTGTTTTTTTTTTTCATTTTGCTAAATTTTTTTTTATGTTTTAGGTGTTTTTTAAATTATGTTTTTATGATTGTGTATTGTGTTGTCTCTTAAGAAAAAACACAATCCGTGATTCTCAATCTCGAACAAGCTAATCACCAAAAACTCTCTTTTGCCTCAATTTTTTTTTTATTAACTTAGTCTCCTTTTATATTTCATAGAAACATCCAAACGATTTACAATGAAGTGGCAGGTAAGCGAGCAACAAGCTGCGCCGCAACCCCCTTTTGGATAGAACAAAGTTGATACACAATTTACAAAAAGACCTAAGGGGCTATATACTCAGTGAGCTGAATTGTGTTTTCCTTTTTTGTATTTTTATTCATTATGTTTTTCTCTTTGTTTTATTGTATTTTTCATAAACTACAACACCCAAATTTCATTACATTTTGAATCTCAAATCTCTATCATTCTACAAATTACAATTCAGTTCACAAACGGGGAAGCAAACAAAGTCAATGCACCCACCATCAAAATAAATTCAACCGTTTTGAAACGAGATCGTTGTGGGTCAGATGGTGGGCGTAAGTGATTGAGGCGGAGAGAAGGAGGTGGTGCGCTATTTCATCGAGAAGGAGGTGCCTTTTCCGTCGAACAAAAGGTGGGTGCGGCGGAGGAGACGGAGTGGACGGTTGTGGTGTTGCCGGAGATGGATGACATTGAAGCTCTATGGAAGATGAAACATGATTATGAGTATTGATTGATAAAATCAATTTAAAAAATAAGATGGACAGCCTCGTTAGGAATATCAAACTTCTTATTTGAACCTAGCCTTAGATACAATATAAATTGAGTGTAAAATTGAAAGTAAATAATTATTGTTCTATGACAAAGTTATTAGTTTATGAGGGAAAAGAGTTGTGAATTTAGCTGCAAAGTGACGCGTGTCTATAATTATTTTCTTTTAATAGAATAGGTAGATTTATGTGTACTTTTGAGTGTAAGAAATAAATGTGGCAAATTTCAATTAACGATATTTATATGTCTAAGACCCTCCATAGCAGAGCGCCATGGAGGCCCAAAGAGCTGGGAAGACCCCCTCGGGGCGCTATGTGCGCTTTGCAGGGAGGCGTACCCTACACAGCGCTGGATGGGGGAGGAAAGGAGGAAGATGATTGGCTGCTTTATTTTACTTTTCTTTTTAATATAAAAAATAATAATACAATATTAATAAGAAAGATTTGAATGGGCTCCATCCACTACACCCCTTTTGGCCAAAAAGCCTATTTGCTGACGGGGCACCACATGTCGCACAACGCCCACAAAGGGGCTCCATCCACTACACATGGCCTTATATTAGACAAACGTAGTGGGGCGTCATGGCCCTCGAAAGAGCCCCAAAGCGCCAGGAACAATATTGTTTGTATTCATATTTGTATTCGTTTATTATGTAAACCGACCCGTTTTGTAAACCGAAGCTTATAATATAATCAAAATGATAGATTTTATGTTACAATATTGTTTCACACTTGTTGGGTCTTGAAAACATCCTTTTCAGTCTTTAAAACGCGTAAAAATCACTTAAAACGAACTTCGGGGACCATTTCTGCCAATTTTGAAAAATTAAAATAATCTGTCAGCACCCCGTCGCGCTACGCGACGGGGGAGGGGGTTTATGGTCACGCGGCGTGAGCGGCGTCAGATCAGCAAACTCGTTTTTTTGTTGTTTTGTGTTTGTTTTTTATCATTTTTGCATGAAACCTCTTGTGTTTAACACTCATATTTGACCACCAACATTACCCTATATATACCCCCCCCCCATTTTCCTTCATTTTCCCCTGCTACAACTCCAAAAACTCTCAATTATCAAAGATCCAAGGTTGTTTATTTATGTGTTCTTGAAGGTTTGACTTTCAAAAGTCAAACTGAGTTTAATCTTTCATTCTAATTAGCTTATGTAGTCTTATTAATACTTGTTTATAGTGGTACAACATATATATATATATAATATAATACCCCTTGTTACCTTTGGTAGTTACTTCTCCGATTCCGGTCGGTGAGGTTTCGGACCTTGTAAGGCAAGGCTTCATGGAGGACTTCGTGTCCTTGATATATATATATATATATATATATATATATATATATATATATACTTAATATAACTTGTTTATACATACTATTCATGCTTAACTTCTGCTCATTTTGGTTTATTTACAAGTTCCATGGTTATGGATTCTAAGAGTCTATGCTTCGGTTTAACCGTAAATAGCTCAAGACCGTAAATCGAACTTTTGTTTAAAGACTTTGTTGTTAACTTTTTTGTTGTAAAACTTAAGTATTTTCATTTGTACATTATTATACAAGTTCTTGGTTATTTGGGCATGTGGAAACCATCAAGGAACGTATTGTGGGATGGAAACTGAACCAATCAGATTTTTACTAGCTTATGACACACAAGTGTGTTTTTAGCTATCATGACTTGTATATTTCTTTAAAAATAGTTTACAAACTGATTTTAATTATTTTCTTAAGTACTTGGAAATGTTGGATCTAAGTTGATCTCATAACATAGTTTGGACCGACAAACCGAACACTCGCTTAACGTGCGTTTTTAGTTCTAAAACAATAGAACTACATACTTGGTTAAGTCTTAATAAGTTTTATTGAGTTATCTCATAACATTCGTTATTTTGAAAAGTTGACTTTGGGTTTGACCAATTATCAAGACCCGAACCAACAACCCGAACACTCGTTAAAGACCCGTTTTAGTATCATTATCCCAAAGGAACTTTCACTTTAGCATTTTTTCCACCTTATTACTTAACATAGGTTAAGTAAATATTAAGGTTAGATACATTAACCCGGTTTCGAGCAAACTTACATTTTTAAAGGGTTATTATTATAAATTCTTAAATAATTACATTTTAAACCTTGAATTTTATTTATTTACTTTTCGCAACAATTATTTTATTTAAAGATCTTCAAGACAACCTTTCTAAATTCAAGACTTTATTTTATTTAGGCTTCATACCTTAAACTCGTCATTCTGGCAAATCTCCAAATTAACATCTTTCAAGTTATTACTTGAACGTGAGTACTTCATACCCCGTTTTCCATCTTTTGTTTTGGGGGTGACATTTCATCTTATCTAAACTAAATGTTTTATACTTGGGTCTTAAACCACAAACATTATTGTATACTTTACTTAAATAAATGCTCGATTTGGTGTTCTATGATTATATGCCTATGTGTTTATCGCTTTTGGTTGGTTGATCTATAAATCCTAGAATATTTGGCATCCCCTTATAGCAAGGTGTCGTTAACGTAATGCAATTAATGATAACTATAATATCCTAGACTATTTGGCATCCCCTCATAGCAAGGTGTCGCTAACGTAATTCTATAGCGATTTTATCTATTTATCCAAGTTATTGTTTTTATTTATTGTTTCGTATACAAGTTTTGTGGCTTTTCTTATTATATACTTACATGCTCAAACTTATTAATTGCTTACCAACCTTTGTGTTGATAAACTTTATTTTATGAAATGTTAGAGGTTTGCATCTAGATTGATTATGGAGTTTGGAGAAGAAAACGTCACAAATACCTCTATGATATTAGCAAAAATGAACAATATTTGATTTGCTATATTTTGTTATATGTTGTTTTATTTGACTGTGAATGTTGTTATGTGACATTTTCGATGTTGTGAAATGAAATGAGTTTGTTAAATATTGTCGCTTTAAATAGTGTCATGCGCTTATGAGCAATTCCGCCGCCTTTGGTCGGGGTGTGACACTATGGGTGCTTTGCAGGGAGGCGTACCCTACACAGCGCTGGATGGGGGAGGAAAGGAGGAAGATGATTGGTTGCTTTATTTTCCTTTTCTTTTTAATATAAAAAATAATAATATAATAATAATAAGAAAGATTTGAATGAGCTCCATCCACTGCACCACTTTTAGCCAAAAGCCTATTTGCTGGTGGGGCACCACATATCGCACAACGCCCACAAAGGGGCTCCATCCACTACAAATGGCCTTATATTAGACAAACGTAGTGGGCGTCATGGCCCTCGAAAGAGCCCCAAAACGCTAGTAACACCGCCCCCGGGGGCGTTTTGGAGGGGGAGAGTGTTGCATACACAACGCCGGGTGGGGGAAGGTGGGGGGAAATGATGGAATGTGATTGGTGGGTTAGTTTTTTGTTTATTTTGATGATAAAATATAATGATAAAATAATAATATAATAATTATTTGAATGAGCCTCATCCACTACACCCATTTTAACCAAAAAGCCCATATGCTGATGTGGCGCCACATATCGCACAACACTCACAAAGGGGCTCCATTCACTACACATGGTCTTATAAAGACAAGAATGAATTATTATGATGAATAACAATTTTATTCTGACATATTCATTAAACCTCCACAGATGTATTGAGTTTTCAACCATCTTTTTTGAAATTATAATAAAAAAAAACGTGTTTTGTTCATGCTAAATTTATATATAACGCTCTTTTTTATAGCATTCATAATTAAACATTTTATCAGCATTTGCTATAATTCGTTATTCCATTAAAATATAAAATTACAACTTATAAAATCACTAATTACATCTTCTTCATGATTATGAATAAATTGTGCGAGAATACATCACGCATTTGTATGAATATTCTATTAGAAAATATAATTTAAACTTATAAAGCCATTTAATTTAATAAATTATATAGATTTTTTAATTTAATAATTTAATTTTTATAACTTAATTATATTTCTTTTAAAATCTCGTGCATCACATGGGTGCTAAAACTAGTAAGAATAATATATTACTAATCCATATAAAATGATAGTACTTAAGTTGTATATATAGTAAAACACATGTAATAAGACACAAGTTACATAATGAAGAACAAAATATGATTTCAAAGAAGTTAGTACTTACTTGACTCTCATCAGCAACATATCGATCAGTAGACCCTAAAGCAAAAAACGACGACGTGTAAACGATCTTCTGTATCGTACTCGTCTCCTTAAACGCTCGGAGCACGTTCTTCAACCCTCCGACATTAACCTATTCAATCCAAACACAAATCTTATACACTTAAAGTCACATTGACTTCATTTTCAAAACATTGTATTCAGTGTCATTCTATTTTGATGTAAAAGAATATATATAATGAATGTTAACGTACAAATGAAATTAACGTGATAATTAAGTAGAGTAATTATATATACAAGTAGAGTAATTATGTAATTACATCATAGAGTAATTATGTAATTACTCTATGATGTAATTACATAATTACTCTACTTGTATATATAATTACTCTATTCTCACGTTTATCACGTTAATTTAATATGTATTTGATCCAAACCCTATATATATAATACTAGTTTATATCCCCCGTGTTACGGGGTTGTTTTCATTTTTCATGCCGAATATTTATATATTTTTTTGAATTTTAATTTTATTTATTGTAAGAAAGTTAATAATATACTTAGGGTTTAATGATGAAAGAGTTTCACAAATAAATGACGTGTTTAACCCGTTTAAAAGCTATCTGGGTTTGGTAAAACCCATGACCCGCTTAATTTTTTTACTATAAAACTGTTTCTTAATATAAAAACTATCTTTTCTTAAAAAAGTAGATATAGGTCTCACCCTATTATAAAACAATTTGATGGCTTGAGAAGATGTAAGAATCAACCAGAGAGTTTAAAGGTTTCGTTTATATATTTTTTAAATTTAGATTTTAGATTCTATATTATAAAAAATGATGAAACCAAACGACCAGCTCGGTATAACTTACCGATAAAAACTTGGAAGGATCCGGTAGCCATGATTCGACGATAGCAGCTGCGTGAAACACTGCATGGCAGCCGGAGCAAGCCGCCAAAAGCGATGGGTAGTCGGTAATGTCACCGTAGACAAGTTCTAAGGGTACGCCTTTAGACGGTGTTGGAAGAGCGGAGATATCGCTGGTGGGACGTACGAATGCCCGGACAGAGTAGCCGTGATGAAGGAGGAAGTGACATAGTCGGCCACCTAAGAAACCTGAAGCACCGGTCACTAATACTTTCATACTTTTTTTTGTGTTGAATTCAGTGAAGATAATTCATTCGTATATATGGAAGTTATCTAGTACTACATCATGGCATTAATGGGAATCCAACTACGTACATAATAAAGATCGAGTTGGGTTGTTGGTTGTGATTAACAAGTTTTGTACTTTGTTGAATGTTTGTTTTATTCGGAAAATGTATTCAAGAGTTTCACCTACCATGCAATAAATAAACACCACAAGAAGTTTTGTTTTTTCAGGTTTTTCTTCTTTTAACCAATTGATGTACTTTAACGTGTTGGTCGGTTGACTAGATATATATGTTTTAGATTTTGGTTTTAAATTCAAATTTAGACATATTTAACTAAACGAGTTGAACAAACAAATCAATATAAACACACCCGTTTAATCAAATGTGTTAAATAACTCAACCCAATCCCAAATTTTTATTGAACGAAACCACTTTTTCTGTAACAGTTCAATACCCAATTATACTAGTATAGTATACTAATAGTAGCCATTTATTAATTAATTAATTACAATCACCATGGATAAATTAACAATCCGTACCTAGCCCATGTTCTAGAGGCAGATTAATTGAATACATATAAAAATTATAATCAAGGGCTCCAAGAGCCTCAGTTCAAGTTGCAAGTATAACACTATTTTTGTAGTCATGGCTTAGGTTATACATTCTGGTTTTAAGGTATGACATGCTTCAAAACCTTGCAATCTTTTCAGTATGGATTACTAAAAGAACATACAAAACATGCATACAACATTTGACTTAAACCAATAATGTCATAAAACTCAGCAATGTGCATTAAAGACCTCATTATTCAAGCAACCTCGACCTTCGGATGCATTTCATTGGATTGATAAGCGAATGCTACCATATAAAACTTCAACAACAAGAACGTGCAAAGAAGCAAAGCAGTCATCAAAACTTCCTTATTATGATTATCATTAGTATAAAGAAAGCCAACAACTTCATATATGTTATGTACATCCATATTAAATACCTCATTATCCAAACAGCCAAAGGTTTACAACCTCGATCTTCGGATGCATTTCATTGGATTAAAATGCGAATGTCTCCGGCCCGAAGCATGCGTGCAAGACGATGATGACGAAGAAGACCTCAACTCCCAATCTTCAACATTCTTTGGAACACAAACATCAAACAAGATTTGACCAAGAATTCCGTGAGCGTTGACTTTTGGTAGGGTTGACCGAGGGATAAACCGTTCTTTAGATGCATCATGAACGGACCCCACGTCTTGACCTTCATGGTACTCGACTGAGCCGGGGACCACAAAGTGGTCATTTAAATCAAGAGTGATTCTGTGGCAGCTTTGGTATTGGTTTGAATTGGAAACCGCTTCCCTTAGATGGTTTAACGGTTCCGAGGTCTGATTGTGGGATCCGCTAACCCTTTTTTTAGAGTAAATTAATATAGATTTCGTTAACAGCTCAGTCACAGAACACTTGTACTCTTCTGGATGAAGACGATAATGACCTGCGTTAGTGGCTGTCAGTAGTAGGGGTGGCAATTTCTGACACAACACAAAAAATAATCAGGTTTTATTTTATCAACTTATCATATCTAATCCGTTTAATAAACAGCTTGTGCGGAGGTTGACCTGATTAGCTTGTTTAATTAAACAGATCATCCAGTCAACCCATTTACTCCATTTATTACAACCCCGCCAAACTGATTAACCAACCCGGTAACACGTTTACAAATTGATTACTACCTATCAACCCATTTGGCACGTTTAGATATATGAGTTAAGCAGGTCGTGTTCGGGTTTATACGATTTCAAGTGTGTCCGGACTAACCTTTTTAACTAAACGGGTCGTGTTAAAGTTAACCTGTTTAACCCATTTAATTAAACAGGTTAACCCACCAACCCGTTTGACCCATTTAAGTAAGCAGGACTTAACATGCTTACAACTTGATTACTATCTGTCAACCCGTTTGCTCGTTTAGATAAACGGGCTAATGAAGTCGTGTTCAGGCTACATGATTTTTAAGAGTGTCCATATCAAGGTTGATGTTTTTGACAAGAAAAGCAAATGGGTCGTGTTTGAGTTGGCCTTTTTAACTAAATGGGTCAAATTAACCTGTGTGGCCCGTTCAACTAAACAAATCGACCCGCTAACCTGTTTAACCTACTTATTACAACCCACCAACCTGAATAATACATTTAAAACTTGATTACTTTTCAACCCATTTACATAAATGGGCTAAATGGGTCGTCTTCAAATTACAAAATTCTAAGTGTGTCCAGGTCAGGGTCGATGTTTTTGACGAGAAAAAATAAAAGGATCATGTTTAAGTTGACATATTTAACCCGCGTTTAACCCATTTGTTACAACCCGTTTACAGTTTGATGAATACTTGTTAACCTGTTTGACATATTTAAATATATACATGGGCCGTGTTAGGGTTGAACAACTCAACCAACCAACAGGACAGATTTTGAAGTTGTGGGGTGTATGGTACAGTAACATACCTACATGAGGGGAGCTAGCCCATTTGACCAATTTAACATCCCCACCAAGACTTTTCAGCCGTTGAGCAAAATTGCATATAATTCGGTAAGGGGCAAGTTCATCATTTTCAGAGCAAAGTATTAGATAAGGTGCTCCCATCCCCTTAATTATTTCAGACACAAATAATAAAAATATAAAAATATATTAAAAACAAAAAAAAGATAACAAAAGAAACATGATTGAACAAAGCAATATGCAAGCAAAAACTTACAACGGTTGCATACAAAGTCTGCCAATATTCCGCGCGTTGTGACTCAAATTTAGTAAGAAACAAAGCATCAAGACTAGATGAAATGCCATTTGCTATTAATGTTGCTATTTTGGGTGGGCGGGCCATTTTAAGAACGGTCGGGTCAAGAGCAAACCGGGTGCCCAAATCACTTGTGAAATCCACTGGAGTTGAATCAAATATGTAACCCGAAAGACACTCTCTAACAAGTTGATATTCATCCTTCAACATAGAATAAATAGGGATCGGGTCAAACAAGTCAAAGGGATCAAACCAAAAGGTTAGTTACATAGCGAATGGGTCAAACGGGTTGAAAGTCTCCCAAAGTGTATCTTGTGTCATAAATCGTTTTTATTCAAAGATACAGATGATTACCGAAAAAAGTTACTTTTGTGTTCATAAAGTTAGCGCGTAAAATATTTATTGAAAACTAACAAAATTAGGCATGCAAATGAACCAAATGTTCAGTGAACATGTTAGACTTCCGCGGGAAGTTCATTTGAGTTCATTTATTTGATAAACGAACTACATGAACACATGTCTCGTTCGTTCATTTAAATTTCAGTTATCTTCGATCGTTTGTGTTTGTATAAGTTCGTTCATTTACGTTTGTTAATATCTTCTGTTAGATTTTTTTGGCCCGTTACAACTTAGTTTAGTTTTAATAACAACTTTTTAGGCCCAACAGATTGTTTTCCACTTGGTTTTAGCTCCGTTATAGTTTTTCATCTACGTTTAATTATGTTTGTTCATGAACCGTTTGTTTATACTGCTTAACGCACGAACATAAAGGAACACGATTACGTTCGCTTCCTTAACGAACAAACACGAACAACAAAACCCTGTTGGGGTTCGATCGTTTGTTTGGTTAAAGTTCAGCATACATTTGGTTCGCTTAAAAGCCTGCAATAAAGTGTTTGTGGGCAAACGACCTGACCCGTTTCAATTCATACTAAAAAGATCTGTTTTGACCCCTGACCCATTTTCCCACCTCTAAATAATAAAACCAATAAAAAAGAATAAAGATTGATAAAATAATAATACCAGTTTTCCATGAGATTCATGCTTTGAGTCGATTATCTATGCAAAATAAATAGCAATCAATAACATATAAAACCCTTTGTAAAAGGGTTGAAAAAAATTCTGTTAAGGAAAATAATATGTGCAGATGAAAGTATATGCAGTACCTGCAAAGCTTTGTACATGCAAGCTTTGGGCCCACCAGAAAAGGATGCAAAGACAACCGGGCATGGTCTTTTTTTTAGCTCCTTCAATTACGAAAGATACAGAAACTAATATTAACATCTAAAATACAGTTACACAGGAAGTCCATGTGGTTTGATCAAAGTCGAACAAAGTTTAAGGTTTATGATTAATTAATTAATCTCCGTTAATTATGATCCCTTTGGGTATTTTAGTCTACGGAACTAACCTTTAGGAGCTCATTTAGAATGTCAAGTGCCAACATTGTTGCCCTATCAGGAAAAAACCTGTAAAACAATTAACCAGAAATCTTTCAATATTTTATATAATTTTTTGGTGGTTCCTTGATAATAAACATTCTTACTTAAGTCAAGATGGTAATAGTATTTATGTTGTGATTTTTACAGAATTTTGATTGGTAAATAAAATAATCAATTGTTTTTGTTTGAACCTGCTTGCTAGAGCTGAAGACTAAAAATAAATAAGTTTGTTTAATAAACGAGAGGCTGAACTAGTACTAGTAAATTGAAAGAAAGATGAAAAATAGAGAAGAAAGAGATAGATACAGATTAAGGAATTGGGAATGGCAGACGAGTGAATCCCAAGCGAGAGATGAATATAGTTGCGGACATGCTTATCTTGACTCGAATATCACCACTATTCCAATTCCTTTCTTGTTTAATAATCCATCCACATCTTCTGCTGCTTTCTTCTTATTATTATTCCCCCAGTAGAATCTGCCACCAAATCCCCACATTCTCTCTCGATCGATCTTACAAACCTCACAGATGAATTTGATCCAAACAAGTAATATATATATATATATATATATATATATTATGATTAATTATTATTTGGGATTTGTGTTTATCTATATACACAACCAGAAACGGGAATTAATAACACAAGAAAAAAACAAACAAAGAATAACTAGTCTTACGATCCTATTCGGGGAAAACCTTCACCTAACGTCAATGTTTGTCTAACACTCGCTCGAAAGCATGGCGAGGTAAACCCATGAACATCCAACTAGGGAACGTCACCTACTCTCTCATCATTGCCGCATAAACTAAATATAAGGATAGGAATCAACTTATCACTCCACCACCAACTAATTAACCATAAAAATGTTGATCTAAATACATAACATGATGTATATATACAAAAAAAATGGTGGTATAAAACATGAAATAGAGATATAAAAAACTATAAATATATGAGTGGTTCGGTTCAATTCGATTAATTTCGGTTAACCAAGGGTATAAAAATAACCATTTTTCAGTTAATTCGGTTATCAGTTAATTTCAGTTATGTTTCGTCGGTTTTCGGGTCAGTTCGGTTAACAGTTCGATTATTACTAGTTTCACGAAAAATATTGCAATACTATGTTATAATATTACGATTTGAACAGTCGAGTTTAACAAATTAACTCAAGGTTTTTTGTCTTAACGGTATAAACCAAAGGAGTCGATTCAAGGTTTCTTACATACAATATATGGAATCATCTTATATTTACAACCCAATGATGATCATGTGAAATAAAATAACGGAAAATAAAATGTTTTAAAAACCGGTTCATATCGGTCGGTTGAACCGGTTAAGCCGTGTTTCATATAGGTAGCCGGTATTTTTAGGCGGTTTGCTAAAGCATCGAACCATCGGTTTTTAAAAAAATAACGGTTTAAAACCGGCATACCGGTTTTAAGTCCAATAGATTTTTGATACTTTTTTCGACCCATATTTCTTTAAAATGACTTTTAACCTAGCAGATAAAATTAAAACTATTAAATCAGTAAATTTTGTCATAAATCTATTGCACATTTTTATTTTTAAACAAACTTTGTTTAAAAATCAAGTACTTTTGTATTATTTTTATTATCGAATCATGTATGTTGGGTTATTTATGAGTAGAAAGTTGCGTTTATATAAAATTATAGGGTAAATTATTCAACCCGGTTGAACCTTCTGGTACATCCCGGTTCAACCGGTTATACAGTTTTTTAACTTAATCTGGTATGAGTAAAATACCGGTTTTTAAAACACTGGGAAAAGATATCAACTAGCACGACCAACCAACCGTTTCGTTTGCTCTCTTTAACCATGGTTATGACGGTGAAATTTTATTATAAAAAGATTGTAAACACCCTTGATTTAGTAATTAGCCTACCTTATCAACATGCAATAAACGCCTCCTTAGATTATTGATATGAATACTAAACTATTATTAAAGTGTATCAATTGCAAATCTAAAATTCTGATGGTTAGGTGACGTAGCTCAATTTGATTCTAATGAGGCTAATCTCAATGCATAAGATTGAATGGCTTAAAGTAGCAATGTAACCAACTAACTCATGGTCCCTCACAAAGATGACCTAATGTTAAGATCATTCATCAACTTGTACAATAAATCATACTCAATTTACATAATTTTTTACATCACAAATCCCTATCTGCCAACGGCTTTACTTGAAAGAGAATTCCCCAAACTCAACTCTTAACTAAATTCTAGGGATAAGTTGTTTTTCCAAATATGTCTCAATAAATAGTATAGGTCCTTAGTGCTATGTTGTAGGGGACGGATAATCCGATACAAATTCTTATTCGGATCGGATCAATCCGAATATCCTCGGATTCGGATAGAGATTTCAACAAAAAATCGGATAGTTCGGACCGAATACATAACATGTGTTTTAGTTATTTTGAAGTTTGAGTTTATTCTTATATGTTTTAATTTTTAAAATTATGACTGATCATGGATTTATTTCGACTAGTTTAAATTTGTTTAGTGTATGTTTATATTTTCATTTTCCGGTTTTA
Organism: Bidens hawaiensis; assembly: GCF_021521415.1. Taxonomy (NCBI): domain Eukaryota; kingdom Viridiplantae; phylum Streptophyta; class Magnoliopsida; order Asterales; family Asteraceae; genus Bidens; species Bidens hawaiensis. The sequence continues at coordinate 63,836 of NW_027504866.1, forward strand.
TATTTTAATTAGACGTTTGTTTGAACATTTGTTATACGGTTTATTACGTGTTATATAGATTATTTATGATTGTCCGAATTCAATCCGAAATCAATTTAGATCGGATAGGAACACCCCTAATTCGGATCATATTTAAGATAGGGTCCTAAAAATTTCATATTCAAACAATCCGAACATAATAAACCGAATAATTCGTTATCCCATCCGATGAACACCGCAGTATGTTGATGAAGTTCTTGGTGACATGTTGCAGCCTCTTATTGGTTGATTGCACAATATTTACAAGTGCATTCTTTTGTAACTGTGAAAATTTGTTATAAAAAGACTCACGGTACCCAACACATACATTCATGGGCGGATCTACGCATATAAGTATGGTTTCATAGGAACCCACTGAGTTACGAATTTTATATAGAAGCCAATAAAAAAATATGATGGTGAACCCACATATAAATGGTAAGTGAACCCATATTCAAAGTTGAAACTTGGTCCAGTGGTATAGATCCAACCATCCTATTGATGTGTGCTTGCGGTTGTGGTAAAAGTTGGATATGATGGAATTTAGTTTTCACAGAAGATCATGCTTTAAATTTATAAAAGTGATTTCTTCTAAAATTAACCACACATAAAATAGGCAAGTGTACCTATCGTATACGTAGGTGTTGGTAAGAACGAAGTATCGATCCGTGGACACAAATATTTCTAATACTAAATCTTTATTTTAATTTAATCGGAGAAGATAATAATTTTGGGGTGATATTTAAACTTGTTTTTAGAATAATATATATATATATATATATAATATAGGTGAACAAGAAGAGAAATTCTAAATGAGTAAATCAATTATATAAAGGTTACTATCTAAAATCAAGAATCCACTCCATTCTTCTTTGATGATTATAAACTAAATATATGATAAACTTGCTTTAATAATGTATGATAGAATAGTCTCTTATTTCTAAGTGAACCTATCCTATGACATAAAAGAAAGTAGCATGCATAACTTCATGTCTACCATGAGAATGTCAATTTAAGTAAGCAAGTAGTTTTAGTAAAGTATAGAGCTTATGATTGACTTCGATTTCTCAAATACCAATTCTAACAACTTCGGATGGTTATAGTTTAGTCACACAACATCCCTTTGGTTGATTTAAGTAATGTCATACCCCAACCTACGACGGAAATGCCGGGGCGTGAACTGATTGCTCACACAGCTTTTCAAAGGTACTATCATGCAATATTAAATGTGACAATATCTATTAGATTTAATTAAATAATCATTTACATCAAACTAACCAAAGTACATAAATTAAAATTTAATCAAATAAAAATTTAATATTCTAATTCTGGTGTCTTCTTCTCAAGCATGCAACCTAAGTTTTATTCAAATACAAGCTTGAAAATCACATCACACGATAACCTGCATATGCGTTAAAAATAAAATAGGTTTTGTCAACACAATGTTGAATGAGTAAATCACCAGATTTGAGACATTATATAATAATAAGTAAAACTGCAAAATGTTCATGTGAGATATACAGATAAGCCATAGCACATAACAATCAAACAACTATAAAGAAAGAACTCAACCAATTCAATATAAATGGACATTGTTTACCAAGCAAGGACTAAATCGTTTTATAAAAATGGACATCGGTTGCCAAAGTAAGCAAATAGCTTCCAAATGAAGCAAGTAAGCAAATAGCAAGTTAGGCAGACTGATAAACACACAAAGATAAACAGTTGCGTTTGAATACTATATAATAGAAAGTATCTACGAACGCATATGTCCCCAAAACGGTTAAAATAAAGTAAAAGAAGGGGAGTGAAATACTCACCTTAGAAATAAGCAAGAGATAAACGAATGCGGTAAGAACGGTAGTAAACAAGAGTTACGCTCTTCGGAAGTTATCGACGGGAAATCCTAAGTAACAATAATTGCGGAATAAATAACTATAATTTAAAAGACAAATCTAAAACTATATAGAGAATCAGGAATTCGATGATCGAGTGTATTCTTACGAAAGTTAAAAATATTACTTAGATTTATTACTAATTTTATTATCATAGTTTTATCGTAAGTAATATAATTAATTATACAAAATTACCTACAAATACCTAAATAAATATTGGGATTTTCTAAATGTGCCCTAAGGGCACATGTAAGAAACATTAATTATGGTAATATTCTTGTTAAAACTGTTTATTTATTTTAATTACATTAATAACTACTATATTTAACATTATATTTTTCCCTCCGAAATCTTACTTCCATTGATGACTATTAAATAAATTTTTTTAATTTCCTTTAAAATTAATATTTCATCTCTCACTATTTTTATATTCATTTTTATGTAAATAATATTCAAATATGAAAGTAACTTTTGAAATTCTTATAACGTCTCAAAGTGTTGAACCAACTCATGATAAGCTTGCTCTAGCGATTCAATATTCGGCTTGCAAAGAAAAGGACACAAGTTTGTTGTCAAGCATTACAAAACGGCTCGATGGCATAAGGTTATTTGGGATAGTAAGATGGCTGACATCACTTGCAAAACTTTGAATTTGTCAGGATACTTTTTCGTCATGTTTTGAGTGTTCTTCTCCATACGGGTTGTTTTGAAATTTCTTTTAGTTATTGGCTATCACGATGGAGACGAGAAGAGACTCAATTCAATAAGGTCTCTCAATTACATCAAGAAGGAACTTTGGATATTACATCATCTTTTACAGAAAATAATAATCCTATAACTAATGCAATTGGGAGGTAAAACTGTGACACTCCTATAAATAGGTCATTTCCGTACAATGCTTAATCTTGATTTCTTAACGTTAATTCCCGAATGATTAAATTTGTGAAGATAATCGCAGCGAGTCTAGCATAAGCCCGCATATGCAAGATACATTGCATATAAGTAATTTATTTATTTTTAAATTACTCGAATATTTGGATTTATCCGACGAATATGAACGTTGGTGATCACCTTAAATGACTCGAATATATATTTAACCGAACCATGGGGTTTGAATTCTTTGTTATGCAATTCATATTATAAATTATTTTATAAATTATTTGAGCGTCGAATACGAAATGATTCCTCGATCGATTATATAAGTTATTTCTAGAACTATTATAGGTTAATAAATGGATGAACGTTTAAATTAATATATTGCTAACATACATACATGGATGGAGACATCTAAGAATCGTAGACTATCATCAATGTCCCTCCTAGTACATTAACATTACTATTAGCCGGAGAGAGTAGTGAATTTACATAAAGAATAGTAATAACAACAACAATCACACGTGATGTTGTGATGGTCAAACAAGAAGTACAATAATGCACACACTCATCATAAGGCTGAGGGGTGTGGGGGGCTCTAATGGGGGCGCGAGTGGGGGCTCCAGCCAATAATATTGTGACGTGTGGCAGAGAGAGAAACTGGATAAGGGGGGTGTTGGAGCCCCCGTTGGAGCCCCTGGCCCTGGTGTGGAGGGGCTCCAGCAGGGGCTCCAGCGGATTTTTTTTTTATTTTTTTATAAACATATTCAAAAAACGTATTATTAAAAAAACTCATAAATTATTAAAAAAAACACACATTAAAAAAAACACATTAATATCTAAAAATAAAATAAAAATTAAAGTACTAAAAAAACATTATTCTTATTATTCGGCTTGGTCTTCTTCGATCAACCTCTTTCGGATACGTTCCTTTTGCTTTTCCATCAGCATTTGATCGACCGGATTTAGGTTACTGAAGTCTCTTGTAAGGAAGTCCAAATCTCTCATTCGACTTTTTTCCTTTTTGTCATTAGAGACCACCTCCATGGTTTTGTTGAATTTATTGAGGGATTCAACAAGATCGACGATATTTACGGCTCCCCCCTCAGCCGGTTTTTTCCCCTTGGCGTCCCTTCCCAATGGCCGCCTCCTCGGCGGTGAAGACGTTTCCTCCCCCGCAATGTTTAGGTCGAATCCAACGCGGCAATCCGACCCGGCGGAAGTGCTATACGCTCCAGACGAACTAGTTTTAGTCCGTTTCGGCCCTACTTCCGCATCAAGGTCCGGCGCCACCAGCTCAACCCACTTGGAACACCTTTTCAACCTCTCCCACAACTTTAAATCGTCCCACGTCTTCACCATCCCATACCTCCGCAAACACTCCTGCCTCCACTCTTCGACAGTGAAATTGTAAACCGCCAAATCATCACTGCCACTTGGTCTCATACGACCGGCGTTCCTGTTGAAAAGATTAGTAAACAAGCCGACAAATTTTCTGATTTCGGACCACCGACCCGAAATCATATCGGCGTTTCGCTCTGTACTCCCAACGAGCGTATAGAACGTCTCCCTAACCTTTGTCCAAAAAACCTTGCTTTTTTTGGTAGTTGGCTGCAAAATGAATAATTAAATTAGATTTCCAGTTAACTTTTTTATTTAACTTTTTTATTAAAAATCATTTTTAAAAACGTTAAAACAATTACCGCAACGCCGATCCTCAGAAATGACTATCCAAGCCCGACACAAGGCTTCATTCTCATCCGATGACCACGGAGTGGTTTTCCGTTTCGTCCTCGGAGTCGAAGCCGGTCCCGGCCCGTCCGTTGCAAGTTGTTTTTTCCGGTGGACGCGTCTTCTTGCTCCCGTAGCATCACCGTGTGATTCTTGTGTCTCTGGAACAACAAAATTAGGAGACGGTTGTATGTTGTATGGTTGAAAGCCGGATGTTTCTTGCGGCCCCGAATAAAACATCGGTTGGTCTGGTGACGACCATAAATCGTCGTCAATATAATCTGAATCTAGGTTTGGGTACCAATTTCCAGACATTTTTGGGTATTATATAAGAGTTTGTAAGGTGAAATTGTGTTTTGATATGGTTGAAATGGGAGTAATTTGGGGTATTATATAGAGGTTTTAAGGTTTTTTTTTAAAAAAATTCGGAGCTCCAACGGCTCTTTTGGGCGAGCTCAACGGCTCTTTCTCTCTCTTCTCCCGCGACCACACTCACGCCTGCCTGGGGGCTCGCGCTCGCGCCCCGTTCGCGCCCCGGTGGTGTGGGGTTAGCGCCTGGGGGCGCGAGCGGAGGGGCTCTCGCGCCCAGGTTAGCGCCCCACACCCCTCAGCCTAACATATTCTTATGGTTTTGGTTTTACTCACACTCAAACTCAAACTCAACCATACTTGTTTCAGTTTTCAAACCCTAAATACCACTGAATATCCAATATCTTTTATCATGATGCAAGATTATTTAAATTTTAAAGCCATACTCCAAGACATCCATATAAATAACATGAGAAAAGATTACACACGCACAAGTCACAACATATAACAACAAAACTCTCTCTCTCTCTCTCTCTCTCTCTCTCTCTCTCTCTCTCTCTCTCTCTCTTGCTCTTCTTTGTAACCTGCTACCAATACCCACCAACTGCGATCTCATCGGTTTTGCTCAACATCACCATAAAATAAAACACCACCTTCACACAGTTTAACATCTCCTACCATCAAACGCCACTTCCTTCCACCGATACACCACCCAAGCCACACATGGTTATAGCACCAAACCCGACCCAAGACACTCTATGGTCCGTTGTTAGACCCGGAACACTTCTCGGTCTCTTTCTCTCTTGTGGCACCACACCCGAGCCACCACTTTCCACCAGCGGCACACCCATTCCCACCGGCTGCTACCCTTCATCGCACACCACCTCACGCCCTAAACCACCCTCACCCTCTCTGGTTACAACTTCAAGGCCCGACTCGTACTATTCGGTACTCTCTTAAACCCGAACACGTATCTAGTTCCGAACTACAACGATTCAAGAGTGGCAGGAGGATTTAAGAGACGGGAATCAAGCTCAAGACCTCTCTTTTTTTACTCTAATCACTAAATAAATCCCCATCTCAAAGTGAGTGTTAACATTTTTTTTATACTTTTATACAAGTTGTTTATGCTAGATCACTAATCATCCATGGATTAAGCTGCACAATAACATGCTAGATAATGCTTAATGAGCCCATACATAAACTGTTTAAACATAAAGCTTTGGTTATGTTTAGAATGATGAAACGTGGGTTAAAAGATGCTTAAATATGAATATTATTGAAAATATGTTCTTTTTGAACATGTATGTTACATGATGGTTTCTTAAAAAAAATAAATAAAATAAAAATACATATATGGGTGTTACGAAAGATTATTCTAACATACTCTTAAAAACATTAGACATATTTAAATAAGGATGTTGTTTAACAAGATGGAATATATAAGGTATCTAGATTCGGATATATGAAAATAAACGTTGACACATATGTTGGGTGGGAAATATGACATTTTACATAAATATATATAGTTTGGAAAAATAAATATGTATTCGAAGTAAAAATAATATATATTTTTACAAGTTAAACGACCAAAACAATATATAAAGTCATTTTGGGAAATTCATGAACAAAAATATAACAAAATATTACTAAGGTATCTGTTGTAACTTTTGGAAATATTATTATGAAATAAATTTATAGTTTGAATATATAATTATCACCCGACCGAACGAGTTGATGGTATCTAAATGAAACCGACACTATTAAGAATATTATATTCTTAATATTTACATAAGTATATATTATATATGGATATTTATTTTCAAAAAGGATATAAAAACTTATCACCAACGGGTCGTCCAATACTAACGTGTGAAACATTATTTATAGAATAAACGGAACGATCGGTTGGGTGAGAGAAACCGACACAATAAACGAAACGATCGGTTGGTGAAAGCAACCGACACCATAAACGAAACGCATGGTTGGTGAAAACAACCGGCACGAACAACTAAACTACTAGTTGGGTGAAAGCGACTAGCATAAACCGACTTGCGAGTCGATAACGAACTAACTGACCTTACGCGTTTAGGACGTGTGAACGCGGCGAACGGTGATTAATCAGAAATTGCTAGCAAAATTACCATTGAACTCATGAGGTGAGTTTCACTACCTTCATTTTTACTGTTTTAATGTTTTATTTATTCGGGGGTAGAAAACATACACAACTGCTTTTATATACGATAATTAGAAACAAAACACACAATCCTTATGCGAACATGAGTTGAACTATGTAGTGCTATAAGTCCCTTGCTTGCATACTATAACCATTAGCTAACGGAGTTAGCCACAGGAATATACGAATAGTACTATTGACGTTGACATTTCCCCCTACTGTTAGGTTAGTCGCGCTAACCTCCGATATTGCATCGAAACAGGGTGCGCATATTCCATCTGTGAGATTTGAACAGGGCAAAGGATATAAGTCGTGTTTGGTTATAGGCTCTGGGTTCGTCATATTAATTCGTAGATTTAGCTAGTCTACGGAGGATCATCATATTTGTTTCAACAAATTATCGTATAGTTATTTGTGAACTGATTCAACGTTTTATGAATAACGGGATTCATATCGAGTCTCAAAACCTGTGAACTCACCAACCATTGTGTTGACTTTTAAAATATATGTTTTTTAGGGCCTTAACAACGCTCATAAGGAATCATGAAGACGTGACCTCAATGCATAATTAGGATACCTTTTTGGAGGATTTTGCTTGTATAACCCTTTCGATGATTAGGGTCATATACGAGAATTCTCCTAATTGTTTTCAACAAATTTTGTTTTAAAATAAGTTATATGATTGTAAATATTTTTTATACTATTGGTATCCTAATGCATGTATGTTGGCGATAATCATATGCTTACGGTAACATGACGTCACTCGCCCGTACTTCCGCCTTGGCGGGGTGTGACAAAAACACTTGGAGACGTTATAGGAATTTCAAAAGTCACCTTCATATTTAAATATTTTTCACATATAAATTAATATAAAAATGGTGGGAGATGAAATAGTAATTTTAGAGGGAATTAGAAAAATTTTATTAAGCAGTCATCAATGAAGGTAAGATTTAGAAGAGGAAAATATAAAGTTAAATATAATAGTTATTAATAGATAAATGTAATTGATATAAAAGTTTAGTTTTAACAAGAATATTCCATAATTAATGTTTCTTACATGTGCACTTAAGGCACATGTTAGAAAATCCATAATGAAAATCCATAAATATTTATAAAATTTTTGGATAGACTGTAAGAAGATTTGTTTTAAATGTTTACTAGGGTATAGACCCTCGTGACACGCGGATGAAATAGCATGTCACTAAACATATTCAACTTAAACATCAATTTAAACTAACATATTACGCCTTTAACTATTAAAACTTGATAGATTTACGTTTTGACTAAATACATCGCCATACAAACCAAAAATTAATACATTTACATTGTCATTACAACTTCCAAATTATATCAACAAAACAACAATAAAACTTCCAAAACATATCAACAAAACAACTAATAATGTCCTTTGCTAGTAAACCATCATAAACATCTTCAAAACTTCAACCAAAAGAAAATCACATTTGCTAACACACCTGAAAAATGTTACAACACAATAGCCGATTATATAAAATGTAAACCAAACAAAACAACATGTATAATAATTAGTAACATATAAACATTATTAATTTGTTATATTGAACCAAAAAATCTTAACTTCCACATTAGAGTTATTAGAAAGTGTAAAGAGGTTTTAACCATCTACTAATTGTATTAAATTTAAAAACAATATATAAAGAATTTATATTTTACCTTAAAGTTCATCATCAGAATCCAAATTGTCTGGAAAATCTTCATAATCACTCTCATAGTTAGAACATTCTTCTAAACATTTCACCTTCAAACTAACTTCCGCTTCCAATTCAAGATGCGCAAGTTCTTTTCTTGCATTCGACAACTTCAACAGGTCAAGCTCTCTCAACATCACCAAATCATCACATGACAATAATTGTTTAGGCTTAAAATTCTTATACTCTCCATTCTCAAACCAGATAACAACCTTGTTTTGATAAGGGTAAAAAAATCACTCACTTATATGTTCATAAGGTAAAACCTCTTGCTGAAGATCATGAGAAAATCATGTAAAAACATTTATCAGATTTGTTTCTTGTTGAGATGGAGAATTCTTCCTAAGACCAATCTGATGAATTTGATGTTTAAACACATTATTGAACATCATGACGGATTCAATATTATCTTTTTCTATCGTGACTAAATCACTAAACACGAATTGATACTTACGAAACAGGTTACAAAACCTCCAATTCATAATCACAGCCATTATCGGAATTTAGTTACGTTCACAAAGTTAGGGTTTTTAAAGAAGAAGAAGAAGTAGATTAAAATTGAAAATAAAAAAAATAGATTAATGAAGGGACGGTTTTATTTTTCCAATGCAGTTAATTGTTTTATCTATATGGTAATTATAATGTATAGTTAGCCTATACTTGATAATATTTAATTAGATAGTATTAAAAATATCTTAAATACTTTAAGTTAAAAAAGTAAATATAAAAATGGTATCTTATAAAACTAATTTTAAACAACATATAAGTTTATATCCAAAAAATTTTGGTTAATATTAAGATTAAAAAAGTATTTATAATTAAATAAAAAATTTTAAGATAGGATAGCAAAGAAATATTCAAAAAAAAAATTTAACTACATACATCTAAAGTATAGACCAAAATAAATACATTATAACCATTACTGTAGAATATAACAATTTGAATTACATAACAAATTTAAAAATTTAACATTCTATGTTTCCAAAATCTCCTTGTAAATAACATTTGTTGTTTTATTTGTAAGCTTTAATTCTTTGTCGAGTATCACTAACTTAATACCACCTCTACTCCTCACTCTTGACAAAGCAACATAAAGCTGACCGTGAGAAAATACTGGATCTTTAAGATACAATCCAACTCTTGACAATGATCGACATTGACTCTTGTTGATTGTCATGTCAAAACATACGGAGATAGGAAACTGTCTTCTTTTTAATTTGAATGGAAGTTTTTTATCAGTTGGTATAAGACTTACGCGACTAATTAGAGCACGATATCCGATATTCGTACCAGAGACAACTTTAGCTTCAATTACACGCCTACCGAGACTAACGACTTGAAGGCGCGTACCATTGCACAAACCCTTTTTGTGATTCATATTTCTTAATAGTATGATCAGAACTCCAACTTTGAGGACCAATATATGATTAGGCATTACTGACATCTTTAAACCATTTAACAAATCAGGAGAGTACAACTGTGGATCAAAATCCTCTGAAACATCTTCACATTCAGTTAAACTGTCGGAACTTAGATACTCGACTTCTTCACCAGGAAAGAGGGCTAACATACGTTCTTTAATTTCTTGAACCGCCTCATTCAAAGGTGCCAACAGTGCATGATCCTGAAAGTAAGTAAGTTCGTTGAATCTATATAATATATTAGGATAGACAAACCTTATTAAATCACCCATCGAATCTACTGAGTTCAATATCAAAAGATCGTCTGGAATATCAATAACCGACTCTCCGTCAGTTGGACCACCAGCGTTTCCTTGACCTATGTTTAATAGCCAATCAGCAAACTCTCTGATGTTTTCAACGTCTGAAGATCGACATCCAACTGTAAGCCTCATGTTCTTAGTTAATTTAAGAACTTTACATTTTGACCAGATATAAGAAGAATTGATGCAAGCATTGACACATTCACTTCTTGTACCGTTGGTTACAACGAGAAAAATTTGCTGAAAATCACCACAAAAAACAACAACCTTACCTCCAAAAACTGCTTCAGAAGTATTGCCAGAATCACCATTCATAACATCGTTTAAAGTCCTGTCCAACGCTTCGAAAGCATGCTTATGAATCATGGGTGCTTCATCCCAAATTATTAAGCTTGTCTTTTTCAATACTTCATATACGTTGGTATTTCCTTTAACCTAATTTATGAAAAAATAAAAAAAACAGACACAAAGTAAGATATTTAAAAGTAAATTGATATTCGAATAACAAATAAAGCCACATATACTAAAAAATGATTAATATAAAAAGTAACATAAAGTAGGTTGTAATATTACCAGACAAATGGAATCTTCGGTCAAATTAATAGGTATTAAAAATCTCGAATGTGCGATTCTTCCACCCTCCAAAAGCAAAGAAGCTATACCGCTTGAAACAACATTCAACACAACTTCTCCCTTTGACCTTATTGATGCAGATAAGGTTTTCCATAAATATGTTTTTCCAGTACCGCCATAACCAAAAAAAAATAAACTCCACCTTTTTTATCATTCAAAGCACTCATTATTTCATTATAAACCCCTCGTTGTTCATCTGTTAACGAATCAAACAGATTATTAAATTCGTTATTCATGGTCTCGGTATCATATGAGAGCTCTTCCACAATCAACGGATTAGTTGCTCTTGAAATTGTCTCCATATCTGGAAATGACATTTGTTGATATCTTCTAAGACTGGAGTTGTTTGAAATTAGAAAATTTTCAATTTCTAGGAGTGCTAGGTTTTTTAACTGTTCTTCATTAAGAATCAAACCTGAAAAAAAAAATAAGAACCTAATTAAATTAATATTTAATAAATATTTATGGATATTAGATATTTGGTATAACTGAAATAATTACAAAAAAAGTAAATCGTACCGGGGTTGTTTTGATCTTTTTGTTGTTTATATAGTATACCGTCAACTAAAAGTTGCCAAGTGTTTTCCCAAACAAAATGAGGTCTAGATAAACTATAAGTAATCAACATTGTAGCAAATAAATTCCTTAAATAATATCCGGTAGAATTATGACTTGCGTCTTCAATGGCTTCTATGTATTCCTTATCATCATCTAAAAGACCTCTTTTGTAACATGCATCTCGAAAATTTTCACACACAACTCCATCAACTGTTTGAATGTCTTCAAAACATTCAGGGCCTTTAACCTTATTTAATAATATTCTTAGATAGTAAGCCTCGTCGAATGCGGGTGGAGCATCATGAACTTTACCGAATGCAAAACCCCTTAGGCGAGGTTTCCATTTACGTAATTGTTTTTTCCAAACAAACTTTATTGGAAACTCAGCGTATGTGAGAGTTTTTGCAAGGTCATAGTTCTTATTACACTCAAACCAACCGGTAAACATCAAAGAAGCATTAGGTGTTTTGTTTAAAATATCTTCAATATCTTCGTTAGCACCATATATTACTTGTTGCTCACCGGGTAAATGAAAAGCAAGCCTTATAACAGACGGAATCCTATAATGCACATCAAATGAAAATATCCTCCATGTTGCCTCGCATGCAAAGACATATCTACAATCATAAAACGCTTCGATTTCATCTAAATTAGGATCTGGGTTATCACCATTGTTATTTTGTACAAGAGAAACTGTTGCTCGGTCTAGACCCTTATTAATGTATTTAAACAAATACTTTATCGATCCATCTTTATTACACCACTCAACGTTAATATGTGCTTGAAATTGTTTTAATAGAGTCTTGTTGTATGGAACAACAGTTCTATTATCCATCATTATATCTGACTTAACAACATATTGCCCGTTATCTCTTCTTTTGTATACCGGAAAACCTTGCGAATCAACAGCTGTCTCATCATTAAACATTTTAGGGAAATTTTTGGAGCATTTTTTGTTTACCATGCAGGTGCAGTTCGGGTTAGCATCACCACATGAACCGTGAAACATATGATCAGATACAAGCTTGTATAGGTCTGGATCACTGTCTTTGTTTGGAATCTTAGCAGAAATAAATTTATCTACATATTGTGGATTATGAATCTTTCTACCTGGATGCATAAATATGCAAATATGGGCGTGCGGTAGCCCCCTTTTTTGAAACTCTATCGTGTAAACAACTGCAACATAAATAATAAAAGTAAATATTTCACAAGTTTTAATAGTTAAAGAAATAAACTGTTTGTTTAAATTGATGTTTAAGTTTGATGTGGTCTAAAATATACATATTATTATATAAATATTTCTGACACTTTTAAATACTTTTGAACCATGTTTTTATTAAATTTTATTTTCTATTGGTTCATATCTAAGATTTCAAAGTTTTGAACAGACTATGAGTTAAAATGGAGTATTTTATTACATTTGAGATGACGAGTAAATCGATTCTCCCAATTATTATAACGAGTCAAAACAAATAAATGGTGATAATAATAAAAAAAAGAGTTTACTATTATGTAAAGAATATTGTAAGTGGTGGTTGTAAATTTTTTCTTTAAACTAACGTGTAATGCATTTGAAAAGTTATAAATGAGAATTAAAAGCCATAAAGCAACTTGAAACATAAACTGATGTGGGTAGGTTGCATTAAAATGATTGTTTGTATTTTTGTGAAATTCCATGCCAGGTAATAAAAGATGCTACAAATCAAGTGGGCTAGGTACAAATCAAATGGATTTTAAAAGAGTGTTATATTGTCACGATATTTTTATTATTGGTGGTTGGGTTGGTGGTTGGGCTGTGAATCAAATTGATTAATTATGTGAAAACCCATCTCAACAATTATGTCTTGGGCTTAAGTCGGTTCCATTACTTGCACACAAAGAAGAGTTGTATGTTAAAAAGGAAATAGAAAACGAGGAGGTAAAAAGGGCAGGCTACAGGAGTCAAAAGGGGGGGTCGGCTACTGTTGGGAGGAATAACCCTACGGAATTTGACGAGGGCAGATTATTATTGAAAGAAAAAAAAGAGAGAGTTTGCAAGGAGTTTTGAAGGAAGAAAGCTGTTGGTTCGAGCCGAGATCGTTTGGATTCAACGTCTACTCAACCAAGCATCATTAATATTCGGTTTGAATTTATTATTTTAGTCATGAGCTTGGTTGTTGAACTTAATTATTTTGGTTTCTTTGATTTTAAGATGTTAGGCTAAATTTATTAGACTGCCCAGGCTTGTGATGAACCTTTGTTGAAGTTTGATTTTATTTGGAGTTTGCTTTTCGTTATGGGTTTATGAATTAGTAAGAAGTTTAATATTTTTTATTCGATGCATATGAGTGCTTGGTTTTATTTGATGAGTTTTATTGCTTCACAGTTTCCTTGGTGATTGTCTGTCATATAATAGGATTCTGTTAGGTCATTTACTGTGTGTTCTTGACTAGTTTGTGATTGATTTATAATAAGATCATAGAAACAATATTATTAATTAAATAAATAAAAGTGCGCTGCTAATCTAAAAAGCTGTAAGGTGATAAATTATTTGATAGGTCGTTGTTGATTAAGATTGCTAGACTTAGTTCTTCGTAAGGAGTCCGTCTAGGTTTGACTTTTCAACTTTGTCTATTCAGTCGAATGAAATTATTAAACTATTTTTGATTTCCGCGCTGTAAGGTAGGTTGTCGTTTAAAGGTACTCGTTTATAATTAATTAGATAACTGTAAGGAAGTCTAATATTAAAATTGGTGTTTTTAAGAACTTAATAGTAATCCACAGGTGTCTTCTTGAAGGGTCAGAGGTCCTGTTCGGGTTTTCTTTTAAGTGATTATTTTATGATCCCAATTCCATAACAAGCATTTTCCTAGTAATTGATAACTGAAACTTTGGGGTAGCCTAGGTGGTTTTTCATCATCTTATTTAAATCAATTAAAATTGTCTTTTGTTTATTTTACTTATTTTCGTAATTAGTTTAAATTTATGTTTCTTTTAAAGTAAAAACCCCCACTTTAATAATAATAAATAAATAGTCGTGTCAGTTAGTCGAGTCTAATTAGTTAATATACGTAATTTAAAGAGTCTCGTGGGTTCGATATCCGGACTTACTTAGTTGTACTAGAGTCGGCCGGTTCACTTGCCGGTTAGTAGTTTTAGTTAAGTTAAGAGTCTAGATTTATTACTTAGTGTATAGATTAACTTATTTTTAGTTAATAAATATTAGACTACTTTTAGCACATCAAAGTCTAAACCATTAATATATTCAAGTAGCTCATGTTTATAATTTTATAGTCATAACATTAAATAAAATTACCTGCTTGAACCCTTCCAAACAAAGACTTATGTCACACCCTCAAAATCCACTAACGGAGTTTTACCGTCAGAGGGTGTGAACTAACAGGATCGGAATCATTAGTTATAATCAAACCATAAAACAAAGTTTCAAACCATGAAAACGTTTACGAGTAATTAAATGCGGAAGCGTAAAACCATAGATACCAATGTTGCGTCACGCAGGACGACTTAAAACCCAATGATAACAGTTTAAAATAAGTTTGCATAATTAAAAATGTTTCAAGCAATGCATGTTCCTAAACCGCGCACCCGCCTCGGCTACCTGAGAATAACATACTAAAAGTGTCAACACAAGGTTGGTGAGTTCACAAGTTTATATAAAAATAAATGTTTAGCGTTTGCGTTCAGCGTTATGCGTTTTGCGTTACAGCGTTTTGCGTTACAGCGTTTTGCGTTACCAGATAGTGTTATGTCAATTATATATCTATAGGTAGCTAGCCTATAAAACAAGTATCACTAAGTGTTCGACACCGAAGCTGACTGTTTATCATTTGCCTTGCCACCAGGTCATCCAGACCATGGTATGTGTTTAGCCAAGATTACACCCACTCGACCTCCGGTCGAGTTTAGCGTTGGGTGGGTTTTTCAAACCCAGTAGTACTACTCAACAGTGACTCGCTATTATCCAATATTAAACGGTTCGATGTGAATGAAGGACTTTAGTTAACGCGTTTGCCACTTAGTCTTTACAAGTGATATATAATCTATATTAACAAAATTTTAAATGCGTTTCGAAGTATGTTATCTCCCCCAAGTGAAAAGCGTTTAAAGAGTTTAAAAGGGGAAAGTGAAACTCACTGTTTGCGAAGTATTCCCAAAATAATTCACCAAGATGCGCGTCACAGAAAAACTCTCTCTAGCGTTCTAAAACAACAAAGAGATTTTTCTAAGTGTCGGAATATTATCGAGTCTCTAGACCCGGCACATAATACCTATGCACACAACATGTTTCGTGTTTCGTTTGTGAATCGTGTGTGACTTTAACAAGTGTATTTGTGATACGTTACATGTGTAAGCAATTATTTACGTGTCATGTATTCAAAAAATTCATCACTAGCAATTACTCCCCGTAAGGGCAATTTGGTCAACACATAACAATTAACTAGCCATTATTCCCCATGAGGGCAATTTGGTCAAATCATGACAATCAATTAGCAATTATTCCCCGCAAGGGCAATTTGGTCAAAACATAACAATTATGTAGCAAGTATCGTGTTTCATGCATTTTCACAAAACTCAGCAGCTAGTTTCACCGAAACAGAAATTCTACTTGAAAGATTGTACTATTCCACCGATCATACCATCACAATTAATTTACTAAAAATCATCACAGAAGCATATATGTCTCAGGTTTCCAGAACATATTTTATTATATTTTTATTCCACATAGGTTTCTCACAATCATCAAATCATTACAGCAAACTCATAACAGTCAAATTTATGCGCAACAGAATGTTATTTGAAATTCCCGTTAAACGAAAAATCCAATAAATGCAAGACCACTTGGGTTAGGTTCCTAACTCAACAAGTCAATTTCCAGAAGTGGAACCAACCCAATTGGTCTCGTAGTTCATGAGATATAACATTTACAAAACATCCTAACAGCAGGTCTAACAGCTCAGCTTTGCACAACGTTTTTGTAAAATCATAAAAGTTAACTTTTCCACGTCCAAATATTACAAATTTATATTCTTTAGAAACTAGACTCAACCTAGTTTACTGTAGTATCAATAATCTCAACCAATTTTCACATTTACACTTCGTTACAGTCACTTAAACATCAATAACACAATCTGTCCAGAAACTGTTTGCATCCAAACTCAACATATTAACTATCTATGGACCATCATGCATTCATATAACACTCTAGACTCTATAAACACTATCCATGCACATCAATTATACATTACATACATGATTAGGGTTTTTGTTTGAACTCAAATCAAAGACACAAGTAATTAGCATGTAACAATATCCATTCTAGTTATCATATCATCATCAAATCAACAACAATCATATAAACTACATACACACATGAAATCGGCCATCTAGGGTTTTCAATTAACCCATTAAACATCAAAATCAAGTATAAAGGATGCATAGGATAGTCGTTTATACCTTCCTAGCGCCTTAATCTTCAATCAAAAGTTGAAATTGATGGTTGTATGTGTGTGTATAGGTGGCGGCAGCCGTGAGGGGGGGCTGGGAGAGTTCCGATCGGGATTTGTGTGTGGGAAGAAAATAAGTTAGGGTTTAGTTATTATTATTATTTATAATAATACTATGTTACACTTTGGCCCCTCCACTTCTAAGTATTACTTATCTAGCTTAAACTAACTTGTTTACATCTTGAGTTAGTGTTTATAACGATGTTATCACATAACACATAAGTCTAACACATAATTATCACATAATTAATGTTTTGACGTTTTTCGTTTATTCACCAATCGTTTGTGTCAACTCGTTTGCGTTTCGGTGCAATTCCCGAAAGACTATACATGTAGTAAGTGTTAAGCGTCATTTAAACCCTAGTTTAAATGTAATGAGGTGTGCGTTACAGATTCAGTGATCTTAAGTTTGAATTGACGGAGTTGAGTTAACGGAGTTAACCTGAAATTGACGATTGTCACATCATTCCCATGTTAAAGAATTTTTGTCCCGAAAATTTGAGTCAAGTCGTGATGAGTGTCTGAAAAAGTAAGAAAAATTTTCAGTTTGTCATATCATCCCCTAGTAGAAAGAAATTTCGTCCCGAAATTTAATTCATACCTCCGGTGATTTCCCGGGTTTCGCGGTTTTCTGTGTTTGGTTAGCCCTTCAAAAAGGTGAGGATACTTTTTCATCATTTGATCCTCGCGTTCCCACGTGAACTCCGGTCCACGTCTCGAGTTCCAACGAACCTTAACGATTGGAATTTTGCTGTGCTTGAGCGTTTTGGTTTCCCAATCCAAAACCTCGACTGGTTCTTCAATGAAGCGTAACTGTTCATCAACTTGCAGTTCCTCCAAAGGGACTAATTGGGTTTCATCGGATAAGCATTTCTTCAAATTTGATACGTGGAATACATTGTGTACGCCACTGAGTTCCGTTGGTAGTTCCAGTCGGTACGCCACCGGACAAACGCGCTCAGTTATCCGGTAAGGACCAACATATCGTGGGTTGAGTTTGTTTCGCTTACCAAAGCGAACCACACCTTTCCAAGGTGAGACTTTGAGTAACACTCGATCGTTCACTTGAAATTCGAGAGGTTTTCGGCGCTTGTCGGCGTAACTCTTTTGGCGATCTCGTGCTGCTGCCATGCGATTTGGGATTTGAACAATCTTTTCCGAAGTTTCGAGTACCAGTTCTGGACCAGTGATTTGGCTGTCACCCACCTCTGCCCAGCAGAGTGGTGATCGACACTTCCGTCCGTACATCGCTTCAAACGGCGCTGCTTTAATACTTGCGTGGTAGCTGTTATTATACGAAAACTCTACCAAAGGTAAGTGAGGTTCCCAACTTTTTCCGAAATCCAACACGGATGCACGCAACATATCCTCCAGGGTCTGAATAGTTCGTTCACTTTGCCCATCCGTCTGAGGATGGTATGCTGTGCTCATATCAAGACGGGTGCTTAGTGCGTTTTGCAGCGACTTCCAAAAGTGCGAAGTGAAACGAGAATCTCGATCAGAAATGATTGAGACAGGCACTCCGTGCCTAGACACCACTTCGTTCATGTAAACACGAGTCAGTCTTTCCATTTTGTCCGATTCCTTGATTGCTAAGAAGTGTGCAGACTTAGTCAACCGGTCAACGATCACCCAGATGGTATCGCATCCCGTCGGTGTCTTAGGTAAACCCGTAATAAAATCCATTGAGATGTGTTCCCATTTCCACATTGGGAGTTCCGGTTGTTGCAGTAGACCAGATGGTTTCTGGTATTCTATTTTTACTCTGGCACAAGTCAAGCACTTGCTCACGTAGGTGGCAATGTCGGCTTTCATGTTCGGCCACCAGTAAAGTGCCTTTAAGTCATGGTACATTTTATCTGAGCCAGGGTGGATAGAATATCGGGACTTGTGTGCCTCGTCCATTACCAGAGTTCTCAACTCTCCGAACCATGGAACCCAAATCCGGTTCTCAAAATATCGGACCCCGTCCGATCTGGTTTCAAGTTGCTTGTTCATGCCCCGCATGTGTTCCGATGGAAGGTTATCATCTATCAAAGCTTCGTGTTGCGCCTCGCGAATCTGGTCGGGTAAGTTTGCATGAATCGTGAGTTGCAATGCTCGCACTCGTCTGGGTTTATCTGTTTCTTTTCTGCTGAGGGCGTCGGCCACTACATTGGCCTTGCAAGGGTGATACTTGATGACACAATCATAATCCTTAAGCAGCTCGACCCAACGACGCTGTCGCATGTTCAGCTCCTTCTGATCGTGGATATGTTGGAGACTCTTGTGGTCGGTGTAAATGGTAAACTTGGTACCGTACAAGTAATGCCTCCATATCTTAAGGGCAAACACCACAGCTCCGAGTTCCAAATCATGGGCATAAGCTATAACCTTCGAGTTCCAAATCATGGGCATAAGCTAAAACTCTTGTGGTCGTGTAGTTCTTATCGTGAACCCGTAGTTGTCGAGAGGCATAAGCTATAACCTTCTCGAGTTGCATCAGCACACAACCGAGACCTTGTATCGATGCGTCACAGTGTACCTCAAAATTTTCCGTTCCCTCGGGGAGGGCTAGAATAGGGGCGCTGCAGAGTTTGGTTTTCAACAGTTGAAAAGCAGATTCTTGCGCGTCACCCCAATTGTACTTAGTGCCTTTGTGAGTCAAAGCGGTGAGGGGTTGAGCAATATTTGAAAATCCCTCGATGAAACGTCGGTAGTAGCCGACCAGTCCTAGGAATTGCCGCACCTCAGTCGGAGTCTTAGGTGCTTCCCAGTTTTTGATGGCCTCTACCTTACCGGGATTGACATGGATACCATTCTCGTTGATCACATGTCCTAAAAAGTGAACCTCGCGAAGCTAAAACTCACATTTCGAGAGTTTAGCATACAGTTGTTCCTTCTTCAATAATTCCAGAATTACTCTTAAGTGTTCTTCATGGTCAGCTTCGTTCTTGGAGTAGACGAGAATATCATTAATGAAAACAATCACAAACTTGTCGAGGTACGCCTTGCATACTCGATTCATGAGATCCATAAATACGGCTGGTGCGTTGGTTAGGCCAAAAGGCATAACCGAAAACTCGTCGTGACCATACCGTGTTCTGAAAGCCGTCTTTGAGATATCTTCTTCGCGCACTCTTAGTTGATGGTAACCGGATCGCAGATCGATCTTCGAGTAATAACTCGATCCTTGAAGCTGGTCGAACAAATCATCAATTCGGGGTAAAGGATAACGGTTCTTGACCGTCACCTTGTTCAACTCCCGGTAGTCGATACACATGCGGAAAGTCCCGTCCTTTTTTCGGACAAACAAGACAGGGGCTCCCCATGGCGATGAGCTAGGTCGGATTAAACCTTTATCCAATAAATCCTGCAACTGAGTGGACAGTTCCTGAAGCTCCGCCGGTGCGAGCCGATACGGGGCTCGTGCTACGGGTGCTGCACCGGGTGTCAACTCGATTTGGAATTCGACTTGTCGTACAGGAGGGAGTCCGGGCAAATCCTCCGGGAAAACTTCCGGAAAATCTCGCACAACAGGTATATCTTCAATTCGCTTCTCCTCCGCGGGTTTCTCAACAATCTGCGCCAAAACTGCCGGATGACCCTTTCGTAGGTACTTCTGCGCCTTCATGAGGGTAATGACGCTGGTGGTCATGCCGCTTCTCTCACCTCGGACCGAAATGATCTCGCCGGAAGGGGTAGTAATGTGAACGATCTTGTCGTGACATATAATCTCTGCTCGGTTCTCGGATAACAAGTCCATGCCGACCACGACATCGAAACTACTAAGCGTAAAAGGAATAAGGTCGATATCAAAGACATGACCTGACAGTTTTAACTTGCATCCCGCAAGTACATGAGTCGTTACTATAGTCTTACCGTCAGCTAATTCAACAGGAAACTTGGCATCTAACGGAGTTGGAGTTAAGTCTAAGAGTTGGCTAAAGGCTTTCGACACAAAACTCCTATCAGCTCCAGTGTCAAACAATACAGAAGCAAAACAATCGTTCACAGAGAATTACCAGTCACCACGTACGGATCATTGCGGGCTTGACCCGACCCAATTACAAAAGCTCTTCCTTTGCCATTGCTTCCACCACTACTGCCACTTCCATTACCTCCATTGTTGTCGTTCTGTTTCAGCTTGGGACAATCTTTCCTGAAATGACCTTCCTGCCCACATTCGAAACATCCCTTCATCGTCATAGGTGGTTTAGGAGCACCCTTTGCCGCAAGGTCTCCTCTACATTCCTTCGCCTGGTGACCCATCTTTCCGCATCTCTGGCACTTGACACGGTCACACGGGCCAACATGATGATAGTTGCACCTATTGCACTTCGGATATTTCCCAGCATATCCACTCGAACCCTGCCCACTACCGTTGTTATTGTTGTTGTGAGTCTGATTGTTAAAGTTCCGAGTGAATTCGGGCTTACGGTAGTGTTGTTGCGGTGGGAGGTTCGAGGATGAGGATCTGGTGTTGTCAAACTTTCTCTTTCCGCTGCTCGGGTTGCTGTTGCTGTTGTTGTCATTACTCGGGTTGTCACGGGCTTTAGTGGTTGAACCCCTAGGTGGTAACGCACCTTGGGTCACAGCTTGATCCGTTAGTTTGTGAGCTAACCGAATCGCTTGTTGAATCGTGGCTGGTCTGGAAGACGTCACCATGCCCTGAATCTGCGGTGCTAACCCATCAATATACATTTCAATCCTCTTACTCGGCGGATCCACCATCCGCGGACACATCACAGCTAACTCGTGAGAACGGGTAGTGTAGGCTTCGATTTCTGAGCCCACCATCTTCAGTGACCAAAATTCTGACTCTAACTTCGAAATCTCCTCTCTCGGACAGTACTCCTCTCGCATCATGTTTTTGAACTCCTCCCAGTTCATCGCGTTAGCCAGTTCCAATCCAAGGATCTGTACGTTCGAATTCCACCAAGTGAGGGCAGAATCCTCAAGTGTTCCAGCAGCGAATTTGACCCTACTGGCAGGGGGACAATTACACATCTCAAATGCCGACTCGGCCTTCTCAGCCCAACGCAGGAAGCCTATAGCTCCCTCAGTGCCCTTAAACGAACTGGGCTTGCAGTCAAGGTAATTCTTGAAGGTACATGTTCCACTTGGACCTCCAGCTTGATTCTGAACGTGTGCGGCTAAAGCGGCCGCCGCATGGTCGTTCAGCAGAGTTTGGAGTTCAGCTGCAGTCAAGTTGATGTTACCACGTCCGTGTCCAGCTTTTCTTCCAGCCATTTCCTAGAATCACAGTATGAAATGTTAAACATGAATTTTTCTTTCATATACAACACACCATACATGTAATAAA
This sequence comes from Bidens hawaiensis, assembly GCF_021521415.1. NCBI lineage: Eukaryota > Viridiplantae > Streptophyta > Magnoliopsida > Asterales > Asteraceae > Bidens > Bidens hawaiensis. The sequence goes on from NW_027504866.1 coordinate 86,291, forward strand.
AGATAGGTAAGAAAGACATAAGAAACAACATCACATCACAACCATATATTAATCTAATTAATAATTCATGATTAAACCATTGTATTCGCTACTAAGTATTTCCAATCAATCCTTAAAATCATAGAAAATAATAGTTCGGATGGAGACAACCCCTCCATCTAGGTGTCATCATCACTAGATGTCATCATCTGAGGACACCTCTGAGTGTGCCTCCTCCTCAGCCGGTCCTTCCTCCGGTTCTTCTTCGGGTTCTTCCTCGGGATCTTCCTCGGGATCTTCCTCGGGCTCCTCTTCGGGATCTTCTTCAGGTTCCTCTTCAGGCTCTGCCTCAGGCTCGGCCTCAGGCTCTGCTTCAGGTTCGGCTGCGTTCTGAGCAAGTTGCATTTGTAAGACATCGCAACGCTCTAGAGCTATCTCGGTTTGGGTCCTTGCTACTTGGAGTTGCTCTTGCAAGTCTATCATCTCGGCTTGCATCTTTCTCATAATCTTCATCTGTTGATCACTAGCCTCTTGCATTTCCTTCATTGCCGCTGCCATGCGGGCAATCTCCTCCTTAGTCTCGGTTCCGTCTTTTAACAGTCCGGAAACGTTCACTCTCGTATAGCGCATGTAACCCACATCACGCTCCAAACATGAAACAACAGCTGCGAGAACTCCCTCTACAGGTTCGGTTATGGGTGGTAAGGTGTTGGGATAAGCAGGGTGGTTCGGGTGAGGTAACGGGGGAACTTGTTCGCGATAGACCATACGCCTAATCATGTTAGGGTACCAATCCCAGCTAACGTCGTTTTCGTACATGCCTCCGGACAAACGGTACCTCTTCGGTGCGGGAGCTTCGAGTTCCGGGACTACTCGGGGCGGCGATGCGGTAGGTAACTGCGGTTCCTTCCTGTGAGCATGAGTCATCGCATCAGATGATGATGAAGGTGGCGGCGTTGACATTCCTACAGGTAAGCCGTGTATGCGCGCGCGTATGAGTGAAAGAGGTAAAGAGATAAGATAACAAAGACTACACAAATCTATGCAGTGCGTATCATTATAACTAATGGGTCGTCGCGGTTATAGTCTAGTATGCATGCAGCTTTTAGTTCGCTATAACCAATGGCTCTGAAAAAAATCTGTCACACCCTCAAAATCCACTAACGGAGTTTTTCCGTCAGAGGGTGAGAACTAACAGGATCGGAATCATTAGTTATAATCAAACCATAAAACAAAGTTTCAAAACCATGAAAACGTTTACGAGTAATTAAATGCGGAAGCGTAAAACCATAGATACCAATGTTGCGTCACGCAGGACGACTTAAAACCCAATGATAACAGTTTAAAATAAGTTTGCATAATTAAAAATGTTTCAAGCAATGCATGTTCCTAAACCGCGCGCCCGCCTCGGCTACCTGAGAATAACATACTAAAAGTGTCAACACAAGGTTGGTGAGTTCACAAGTTTATATAAAAATAAATGTTTAGCGTTTGCGTTCAGCGTTATGCGTTAAGCGTTTTGCGTTACAGCGTTTTGCGTTACAGCGTTTTGCGTTATAGCGTTTTGCGTTACCAGATAGTGTTATGTCAATTATATATCTATAGGTAGCTAGCCTATAAAACAAGTATCACTAAGTGTTCGACACCGAAGCTGACTGTTTATCATTTGCCTTGCCACCAGGTCATCCAGACCATGGTATGTGTTTAGCCAAGATTACACCCACTCGATCTCCAGTCGAGTTTAGCGTTGGGTGGGGTTTGTCAAACCCAGTAGTACTACTCAACAGTGACTCGCTATTATCCAATTTTAAACGGTTCGATGTGAATGAAGGACTTTAGTTAACGCGTTTGCCACTTAGTCTTTACAAGTGATATATAATCTATATTAACAAAATCTTAAATGCGTTTCGGAGTATGTTATCTCCCCCAAGTGAAAAGCGTTTAAAAAGTTTAAAAGGGGAAAGTGAAACTCACTGTTTGCGAAGTATTCCCAAAATAATTCACCAAGATGCTCGTCACAGAAAAACTCTCTCTAGCGTTCTAAAACAACAAAGAGATTTTTCTAAGTGTCGGAATATTATCGAGTCTCTAGACCCGGCACATAATACCTATGCACACAACATGTTTCGTGCTTCGTTTGTGAATCGTGTGTGACTTTAACAAGTGTATTTGTGATACGTTACATGTGTAAGCAATTATTTACGTGTCATGTATTCAAAAAATTCATCACTAGCAATTACTCCCCGTAAGGGCAATTTGGTCAACACATAACAATTAACTAGCCATTATTCCCATGAGGGAAATTTGGTCAAATCATGACAATCAATTAGCAATTATTCCCCGCAAGGGCAATTTGGTCAAAACATAACAATTATATAGCAAGTATCATGTTTCATGCATTTTCACAAAATTCAGCAGCTAGTTTCACCGAGACAGAAATTCTACTTGAAAGATTGTACTATTCCACCAATCATAGCATCACAATTAATTTACTAAAAATCATCACAGAAGTATATATGTCTTAGGTTTCCAGAACATATTTTATTATATTTTTATTCCACATAGGTTTCTCACAATCATCAAATCATTACAGCAAACTCATAACAGTCAAATTTATGCGCAACAGAATGTTATTTGAAATTCCCGTTAAACGAAAAATCCAATAAATGCAAGACCACTTGGGTTAGGTTCCTAACTCAACAAGTCAATTTCCAGAAGTGGAACCAACCCAATTGGTCTCGTAGTTCATGAGATATAACATTTACAAAACATCCTAACAGCATGTCTAACAGCTCAGCTTTGCACAACGTTTTTGTAAAATCATAAAAGTTAACTTTTCCACGTCCAAATATTACAAATTTATATTCTTTAGAAACTAGACTCAACCTAGTTTACTGTAGTATCAATAATCTCAACCAATTTTCACATTTACACTTCGTTACAGTCACTTAAACATCAATAACACAATCTGTCCAGAAACTGTTTGCATCCAAACTCAACATATTAACTATCTATGGACCATCATGCATTCATATAACACTCTAGACTCTATAAACACTATCCATGCACATCAATTATACATTACATACATGATTAGGGTTTTTGTTTGAACTCAAATCAAAGACACAAGTAATTAGCATGTAACAATATCCATTCTAGTTATCATATCATCATCAAATCAACAACAATCATATAAACTACATACACACATGAAATCGGCCATCTAGGGTTTTCAATTAACCCATTAAACATCAAAATCAAGAATAAAGGATGCATAGGATAGTCGTTTATACCTTCCTAGCGCCTTAATCTTCGATCAAAAGTTGAAATTGATGGTTGTATGTATGTGTATAGGTGGCGGCAGCCGTGAGGGGGGGGGGGGTGGGAGAGTTCCGATCGGGATTTGTGTGTGGGAAGAAAATAAGTTAGGGTTTAGTTATTATTATTATTTATAATAATACTATGTTACACTTTGGCCCCTCCACTTCTAAGTATTACTTATCTAGCTTAAACTAACTTGTTTACATCTTGAGTTAGTGTTTATAACGATGTTATCACATAACACATAAGTCTAACACATAATTATCACATAATTACTGTTTTGACGTTTTTCGTTTATTCACCAATCGTTTGTGTCAACTCGTTTGCGTTTCGGTGCAATTCCCGAAAGACTACACATGTAGTAAGTGTTAAGCGTCATTTAAACCCTAGTTTAAATGTAATGAGGTGTGCGTTACAGATTCAGTGATCTTAAGTTGAGTTACACGGGTGCACTGAAACACGGGAACGAGAAAAATCTTCGGCTTGTAAGTCCTATTCGTAAAACTCTTGAATGTTATTTCTTTTTAGTGTGGTGCGATATTTGAGAAGGTGGTTTGTGATAAATTAACTTTCTGGTCAAAGGGAGGTGCTCATGTTTTTCATTGGTTTGTCGTATATTGCAAACTAATAAATAGGTTATATTTTGGGTTTGTGGGTTGTGTGAAGAAAAAAAAGAAAGTAAAACCCTATTTTGTCATCTAGCTATAGAGGTTTTAGACAATCCTTTGGAGCCGTCGGTTGTTATTAGCCACCAGAATTATATTGTCGCTGGTCACTGTTTTTTCGTTGTCACCGGAATTTGCCGTTGTTATTTACAAGATACCGTGTACTAGGTCGTGTTTTACGACTGTAATCATAGAAGAAGCAGTGTAGTTGTTTCTTGTTGTCAGACTAGAATCGAAGGTTGGGTGTTTAAGTTCGGTTTGTTGTTCGGGTTTGCTTTGATTGTGTGGTTCGGGTATTTGTTGATAGGAGTTTCGGGTTGCAAGTAAGGTTTCGGGTTAGAGTTTTGTTTATTGTTTTTTTTTCTGTTTTCTCGTTAGCGATGTCTGAAGACGGGAAGGTTCGAATCGACAAGTTTGACGGGACTGATTTTGCATGGTGGAAAATGCAAATAGAGGCGTTATTTGGTGAACATGATTTGGATATGGTATTGGAGGAAAAGCCGGATAAAATGGATAAAGCCGAAGAAGCAATTTGGAACTCAAAGGACAAGAAGGCTAGAGGTAAAATTACATTGGCTTTGACGAGGAGCGTTGCATTTAATATTATGAAAGAAACCACGGCTCGTGGTATGATGAATGCTCTGTCAAATATGTATGAAAAACCGTCTGCAGCCAATAAGGGGTTCTTGATGAGGGAATTGTTTATGACAAAGATGCACGAGGGAAGTTCAGTTGCTGGTCACATTAATGATTTCATCTCAATTATGTTCAGGTTAGCTTCTGTGGGCATGAAATTGGATAACGAGACTCAAGCTGTTATATTGTTATCTTCTTTGCCTGAGAGTTGGCCTGGAACTGTAACGGCCATTACTAGTTCTGCTGGGGCCGATGGTTTGACATTTGAGGGGGTCCGAGACATTGTGTTGGGTGAAGACATTCGCCGGAAAAGCATGAGTGGCGGATCATCTTCTGGTATGTTTTATGCTGGCAGGGGAAGGGAAAATAACAGGAGCAGTGGGAGTCGGGGGAGTAGTTCGTCTAGAACTCGGAAGAATGTGAAGTGCTGGAGGTGTAATGAAGTTGGACATGTTAAGAGTGATTGTCCACACAAATTACAGGGAAAGGCTGCTGAGGTGAACACTGCTGAACAGGTTAATGAAGGCGTCAGTGATGACGAGGCATTATTTTGCAGTGTGGATAGCATGGTGGACTCTTGGGTCATGGATTCCGGTTCTTCGTTTCACGTTACGCACAGCGGGGAGACGATGGTGAATCTAAAGGCCGGTAACTTTGGGAAGGTACGTATTGTTAATGGTGATGTTCTTAATGTTACGGGCATGGGGGACGTTAATTTGTTAACTCCATTGGGAACCTTTTGGAACTTAAAGAATGTTAGGGTTATTCCAGCGTTAAAGAGAAGACTTATCTCTATTAGTCAGCTCGATGAACTAGGCATGGAAGTAAAGTTTGGTGGAGGTAAATGGAAGGTAACTAAAGGTAGTCTGGTTATTGCTCGTGGAAACATGTATGGTTCATTATACATGGTGCATGTGCCTACTGAGGGAAATATGACCGTCCTTCAAAACAAAGTCGGGTTCGCTGAGTCAAGGGGGCAAAATAAGGTTCAATTTGCAAGAGTGGAGCCTGGTGCCAAGGTGATTCAAGCTGAGTGGGGTCGGAGGTCTAAAACAAGTCAGGGGTTTGGTGACAGTGGGAGCGCGGGTTGTGTTCCGGGAACAGTTACAAAACAACGTTGGGTTTTGAATATCGTTATTCCGATTGATAAAATCTCTCCTGGGGAACTCTTGCTAAAAGAGGAGAGTGGTAGTGGTTCTCGGGTTATCTCTGGAACTGATGGATCGTGCGTATCAGTTGAGATAGAGGACGAGTCAGTTTTTACTGACGAGTTGGAGCTCGGCGGGGCTTCAACTGGCCCTTCTGGTACTTGATGTTGAAGGGGGTGCTGCAACTAGGTGGTAACTCTTAGCTTGTTTATTGGAACTGGAAGCTTGGAAGACTTGTTAATAAAGATTACTGATATTACTGATGAATGGATTGCTTTGTACTTAAATGGCGGGCTAGAGTTTATCGCAAGGCCTTCAAGTGGGAGATTGTTAGGATTAGTGAAGGCCTTTGGGCCGGGTTTGTTGGTTGACAATTAGAAGACAAAATGGGGCGGCCCGTTTAATTATGGAGGATGGCCCATTTGATGTTTTCTTGGTCCCTAAGTCATTTAACCTAATTGTTCTCTATATATATCATGGTCATGTATTGTAATCTTTGTACCGTGCTTAATAAAATTACCCTAGTTGCAGCCCGTGTACGTAGGTCGCGTTGATCGAACCACGTAAAATCTCGTGTCTCTTATTTATTGCTTTCGTTTGTGCGTGTGTGTTTGTGTTTCCGCTGCGTACCGACTCTGTTTAATACCTAACAAACATTGTATCCTTAAGAAATCTTTTAACTTCTGGCCAATTTGGATTACATGTTATGGTTATGAAAAAATTGGGATAACCGAACCATCTACAGAGACACATAGCGTCTAGATAATTTTGCATCATATATCTTGCTCCGCCAGTAAATGAGGATGGTAGAATAACACGTTGACCAGCCGTTGAAACATCAGTATTTCCAACAGATTGCATACCTCGTAAACTTTGGTAAGTATCACATCGAAGTTCATGTTGTTTACCGCGCATAAAATGTAATCTTTGAGCCTCAATCATCGTATATTTGTCAACTAAAATTTTTTGAAATAAACGCCTACCATTTAACATGGTTGAAAACGTATTTGGCCTATCTTGGATACGATAAGCAAAAAACTAACGCATTGTAACCTTCTTGCGTGCTGCGGTTGATGAAGAGGAAACATTCTTATGAAGTATTTTAACTTGATAACCATCCTCACCAAAAGGATGAAACAACGGGTATTGAAGAGGTGTATACGATGGTTGAAGTTCACTGATACGCTTTAAGGAACCAGATTGCTTGGTAACAATTATATCTCGGTTATCAACAGTGTCACCAATATCACTAACGATTAAAGCGGCAACTTCAGAACTGGATGGTAAGTTATATTGTCTCGCATCATGCTGTCTTGTTCCAATAATACGCAACTTCAAATCGAGTTGTGGGTTTTCTTCAAAACAATCTCGTACCATCCGATAAGCTTGGACTAAATGATTATTTGAATCTAACATCGTCTTCAAATAATTAATAATATGTTTTTCTAGCTCATTGTCCATTGAATTATTATCATTGCCCACAACAAAATATATTTGCTTTGATTATATATAATAAAACTTATACTAAAAAATAACAACATAACCAAAGTTGACGAATATTGTTAAAAGTATTTACCCAAAAACACCTTGACGGTTTGAAACCTCGTTTTCCGTGTCGTAAATGTAAAGTTGAGAAAATTGTGGTTTACGACCCTGTAATGGTAAAAGACTTCCCAAACAATGATAGTTTTCACCGCTAAGTCGAAACGTATAAGGCGCATTAATTGCCTCTGTTTATGGAATGGTCAATCTTTCCTCCCATAGACGTAAACAAAAACATCGAATTGTAACGTCTAATGTTTTTCAATAAATACTTACTCATGGCTCTCTCACCACGAAATAATTCAAGATAAGTCTCATCTGGTTGTCTAACATCGGGAAGTTCGACTTTGCCATTATTACAACAAAGGGAAAAAGCTCCTTCTTCATTACTACTACTTGGTCTGTTAACTTCGGCTTTTCACAACAAAGCATTGCAACTTGGACACATAACAGATTGATTTCCATGATCAACATATTCTAGTAAAATTTAAATATCATCATTTGGAGTTACTTAGTATACATAAATACATAATAAATGATTGAAATTAAATTATGAAATATATATTATACCTGATGATATTCCTTTATAAACATCTACAACATTTTGATAACCAATAGTTGTAGCATATTCATTTAAATCAGCCATAAGTATAGGTACTATAGGGGTTCTTTTTCTTGACCTTCTACGAAAGGTTGTAGACGACTCCGGAATGTCATCAATAACACAAGACGCGTTTGATCCTTCTTTAACATTATATTTATTTATACGACCTGTTCCAAATTAAATAAAGAAAACTTATTATAAAGGTTGCCAAAAAAATATCGAAACTACACATATGATATTTCAAATGAAAATTTGTAAATTATATTTTTAATTATTAATTATTTATATCAAATATTATTTTGTGTTAAATTGTAACATCTATAACTTAACAAATTATGAAACGTTTGATTCTACAATAGTTAATATTATTTGTTGATTAAAAATAAGGAGGATACTTGAAAGTGTAAATAATATCATACTTTTTAAATATAAGGCATATTATTAGAATGAAATTATTCTTTAAATTTATTAGTATTCTATTTAGATTTAAGTGTTTCATTTAAAAAAAAACATAAAAAAATGTAAATAAAAGTTGAAGTTAAAAGGAAAAATAACTGAAGAGGTATTTTGTAGACCAGTTTTGTTCCTGTCAACCGAAGCAGTTCTTTTCGAATATAAAATTGATCGTTTTTCTTTCCTTTTGGACGCAGCAGAGTTCACAAATGGTGTACATGTTTTAGAGTCTTGAAATTACAAATGTAATAATATCAATATTTAAGCCTAACAAAAGGTTTTAAAAACTATTTATTGTTAAATATTTTTAAACACTAACTGTTGTTTACTACAATCAAAGAGTAGACATTTGACGTTGTTGATGGAGACAGGTTCTCTTTATTAGATTGTAAACGCGTTACTTGTGTTGATGAGGGGATATTTTTCAAATTGTCAAATATTCGATTAACTGTATCGTTTAACATATTAAACATAAACAACGTCAAATAATTTGGATTGTTGCTTAAACCACTAGAAGGTGTATTAGAACCACCTGCAATAGACAATTGATTTGTTAATTTTCATTTAAAAAATAATTTTTAACAAAAATTTATAATTTTAATACAATTTACATGCTTGCGAACTGGTTTCCGCTGTAGGCGTATCATTTATTAAAAAAAACTCAAAAAAAGGAAAATAATAAAGGAAAATGCAATATACCTGAAGAGGTATTTTGTAGACCATTTTTCTTCCCGTCAACGGAGGAAGTTCTTTTTACATCTAAAATTGATCGTCTTTCTTTCCTTTTGGACGCAACTGAGTTCACAAATGGTGTACATCTTTGAGGGTTTTGAAATTACAAATGTTATAATATCAATATTTAAGCCTAAATAAAGGTTTTAAAAACTATTAAAAAAATAAAAGACTATATTTAAGTTGAAAAAAAATTTGTAAATACTAACCGTTGTTTACTACATTCGAAGAGTAGACATTCAAAATTATTGATGGAGACACGTTCTCCTTATTAGATTGTAAAAGCGATACTTGTGTTGATGATGAAATATTTTGCAAGGTGTCGAAGATCCGATTAACTGTATCGTTTTACATATTAAACATAAAAATGAGAAACAAAGAATTGATAAGGAAAATATATAATAACGAAAATTTTATTAACATACCAGGGACACACGAATTAAAGGAGGAATAGGTTAAATGCGGATAAGAATTTTTATTATTAGATAAACGATGGATATTATCTTGGTAACTACTGTAACATCCTAAATATTCTAATATTAAATAAAGAGAGTTGCGTTAAATTGTCGCGTGTTAATTATTAATTAGTATTAAATAAATAAAGGATCATGGACTTGGATTTATTAAGATGGATTAAAAGGGGTAATGGGCTTTATATCCATGGGCTTTAAGGGATATAAATACCCCCTTAAATCATTCCACAACCCTAATCCTCATTCTATCTTTCCATATTTGCCTACACACTAAAAAACACACACATATGATATATATACGGCCAAGAGTTTTGGGTCAATATTTTGTGGTTTGTACTTAGTTATATGTTTATTGGGTTTTTGTATTGGGCTGTGTATGTAAACCGAGATCCTTATGGATCTCGGTGGGCTTTGGGCTAGTGTTTTGGTTTCCCTATAAATAGATCTTATTGTATAGGGTTTAGTGGTTGAACACTTTGAGAGCCACCATCTAGAGAGCAACACCGATTTGTGTAATCTCATGTACCAGAGGGTTTAATAATATAATCGTGTGCATTTGGAGTATTACATCGTGTTCATCATATATATATATATATTTCGTATCATTGTTCTTGAATCACCACTTTGTTAGGATTCCGCACTAACATCGTGTTCGGGTTGATATCATAGTTGTAGTGATCCAGATTCGGGACTTACAATTGGTATCAGAGCTTTTAGACCTATTCTAGGCTCGGTTGTGATATCAAACGATTCAAGATTAATTGTTTCGTGGTTTCTTTGGTGTTTTGAATGATAGATCCGACGAGCAGTGTACTGGAGAAGAGAAGGAGTTATTTTTGGTCATAGATTGGTTTTTGTTTTGGAAGCAAATCAAATCCCATTAAATTCGGGAGTTTTTTTATTGCCGGATCCAACTGATTAGCTAATTTTCGGTACATTTTAAGGAGTTTTCGGCCAATCTTTCTAGGTTCTCTGCTTGGTTTCATTGTTTTCGGTCAGATTATTTAGTTCTCGGGCAAAACTATAGGTTCTCGGTGATATCAGTTTTCAGCCAAGTGTTCTCGGTGACATCAGTTTTCGGCCAAGTGTTCTCGGTCAACATTGGTTTTCGGCCAAAAGGTGTTTTCTGTTGACCTGATTTGTTTTCGGTCAACAACATCTGTTCTCGGTCACTTCGGGTTCTCGGTAAAAAAAAAATTTCCAGAATACTCCTTATAAGTAGAAATTCATTTTGAAAATTTTGGCAAAAATATTTTTTTTTCGGGTGATTTTCGGCGAATTTTTGGCAGGAAATTCGGAAAAATTTGTCTTGAACGAAATTTTTCCTAGACACTTCTTTTGAGTGGGACATCTTTCTGGATAATTTTGGCAATCATATATTTTCGAGAAATTTTGGCGGGAAAATCAGTTTAATCTCTTTAATTACTCAATGGATTCTTCACAACTCGTTTTTAAACCATGTTCTTTAAATTGTGATGAATAAATAGAAATGTATAAGCTCTGTAAGGCCCCGTTACCGGTAGCCCTACTTTGGTGTTGGATTTACTCATAAACATAGTTCTACAAATCAGAGTTAATTAAAACTTTCGCGGAATAATATAAAACATCAACCATTCATTACAATTATCCATAATTTGTCTTTTAAAACATAACATAAATTATATCATTCAAAACATCATGACAATCTTCAGATGCCAGCCTCTTCAAACTTGCCATGTGTCCATCTCAAACCAGCTGTCTCAATCTGTTAACCTGCGTGCATACTAAAAGTCAGCTACGCTGAGTGAGTTCTAGTTAATCACACATTATACCATACGTACTCTTACCATTTATTTATGCATCCGAAGACACATAATAATTACTTTACTATTTTACGTTCATTACGTAAGTTCATACATGCGTTCATACTTTATTACTTTCATGCTATATAAGTTAACGTCCTTTTCTATCTCGGATATTATTAGGGTCCGATCCCTTCCTTTTCTATCTCAGATATTATTAGGGTCTGATCCCTCTTTCCTTTGTCTATCTCAGATATTATTAGGGTCTGATCCCTTTCTTGTCTATCTCAGATATTATTAGGGTCAGATCCCTTTTTACTTCTCTATCTCAGATATTATTAGGGTCTGATCCCTTTCTTCTCTATTTCAGATATTATTAGGGTCTGGTCCCTCTTTCTTCATCTTCGTGCATACTGTCTTTACATACCCATAACATAAATACTTTCTTTAATCATCCATACATATTCATATATTGTACATATCATACACATTCATTTATCATATAACTACCTCCCTTGATAGCACGTGCAATATCTGAAGATCGTTCACGTACCGACAAGCTTTCATTCACATTTAAGATATACATACATAATATATAAACCATGCAAGGCATACACTTACCAGTTAAGGTAAGTGTATTAACTATCACATCGAGTATGCATACAGCCCCGAAAACATAACAAGGAAGTGGGGCTAGAAACTCACCTGAATGCGGTTGCGTTCACCGTTTATGGTAATCCCCTTCTTGAGCTGTGCACGACTAACTGTATAATAATTACACATATCAATTATCTATCACTACCCATATTGTGTCTCTAGTCTAACTATAACCCTCAACTGACGGGGGTCCGGGGGGCAGCGCCCCTGGCAGCGGGGTCTAGGCGTGGCATCCCCTAGCAGGGTCCAAGGGGCAGAGCCCCTGGCTGGGGTCGAGCTGGCAGGTCAGCTTGGAAAAATTTTATTTCCATTAACTGTCTTAACACATTTTCCATTAGGATTTTAAATTTATTATTTAATTCACTATCTCTTCGCCATAACGAATTAAGCCTAATTCGTTAGCCAATTCGTTACATCACAATCTAGTTCGTTATCTGATTCGTCGTCTGATCAACATCTGATTCGTCACTCCAATTCGTTATCTGAACAAGCCCTGATTCGTTACCTTATTCTTAACGAATTAGCGAGTAACGAATCACCTGGTTCGTTATCTGGTTCGCTGTTTGGTTCGTTATTTAGGCATAACGAATGGGTGAACTGATTCGTTGTTTGGTCATAGCGAATTGGTGAACTAATTCGTGTTCTGATCGTAACGAACTGGGATAATCAATTCGCTACCATATTTTAGCGAATTGCACAATCTTATCCAGACTTTGACTCACGGGGTCAAAGTCAAAATCGTCAAGAACACACACAGTCAACCTAAACCAGTTCTGCAATTAAACCCTCAAATCTTAACGAAACATCCCGATTTAGGTATCAATGAACTCGAAATTCCAGCGCCAACAAACCCTAACCATCAAATCGGCCAAACACCAATGTTTAAGGGGTGCGATTTATTTACATATATACGGGTTTCTTTAGGTTTACGATTAACCCATCAAATGTTGATCAATTTCCATAAGATTTGTTGTTTTGGATTCGTTTATAACAAACTAACACAGATCTTTGGTTTCCCAAATCAAACCGAACCTATATGAACGATTTCTAAATATAAACGTACCTTAAACGAGTTGAACTACTAACACGAGCTGGTACTTGATGTTGTTTGGTCCGTCACGACAATCCAGCACCAACAAGCTCGGGATTTCGCCTTCGGATCTTGGTTCGGGTTTGTGTGTGTTTTCCAAGGTGTAGGCTATGGTGTAGAGATGAATAAAATCATTTCGATAACTTAACTAGAGATATGGAGAGAATAAAATCAGAAAATTTTAAACTTAAGAGAAATGAAAAAGCTTTCCTAGACAAAATAGAAGCACAGAAAAAGGACATCTCTAAGCTTAAGTCCAATTTCAGTATAAAGAGTTGTCACCACCTAGATGCCAAACAGGAAATCGCTGAACTAACTGCTAAACTGGAAGCCTCCAAGTTAGAAATTCTGAATCTAACTAGTAAATTTGAAAGGGCTGAACTAGATTTTAAAAAATTTGAGGGTTCCAGAAAAGTAGTCAATTCAATGATTGAAAATCAATTATGGTGGAAAGAAAACGAAGGTGAGGGTATAGGATATAGTCAAGTACCCCCACCATACAATGACAACTATACCAGTCTTCCTCTTACAAAAGAGCAGGAAGAAGAGGTAGACATGAAGTATGGTAAACAGGTTCAATCTGAAACTGTTGGATCAGGATCCGTAGAGGAAATCTAGCCTGTTTTTAAATGTGTGAACAATTTTGATGCTTCTACTTCATGTGCAGAAAGAGTAAATGATGTTGCTTCTGATAGAGTAAATGATGTGGCTTCTGATAGTAAAGGGGTTCAGGCTAGTGAAAGTGAATCACATTCTAACGTGTCATCAAACTCAGATGACACCACAACACAAAATTTTACTAATAATATTACACAGAGTTATGGCAACAGAAGGAAGGCACATAAGAAATCAGCACAACAAGGACAATCTCATCCTCATAGATCCTCCGGATTTCCATGTGCTGATAAATCAGTGGGTGATATCTATATTAAGAGGCAAACATGTTATCACTGTGGCACGCCAGGACATATAGCCAGAAATTGTGTTCATCGTCTATATGTTCCCTATTACAAGCAAAATCAGAAGGCTGTGCCAAAGGGAAAGAAGAATGGAAAAACCTTTCATAAGAAGGAATTCCAACATGAGGCTAGTGCTTACGTTGACATTAGTAGAAGGATGAAGGCATGTTTCATCTGCGGGAAAGGCGAGCATTTGGCAAAGGAGTGTCACTACCGTGCTGTTAATAGACAAGCTCCTCAGGTGAAAGGTAACATGTTTAAACCGAATCTAGTGGTTAAACAAATTGCTTATTTTACCAAACCACGAGTATCTGTACAACGCGTCACAGATACTCAAGGATTCAAAGTTAATATGACAGGTTTGCACTCAAATGATCTAGAAACTGTTAAAAGAAAAATTAATTTTCAGAAATCAAAGAGTGTGGAAAGTTTTAAGAATTCGAATTCGAATTGCTCCACTCCAAAGTCTGTTATATCAAATTTTACTAAACCAAGACAATTTTTTGGAAACATAAAACTCAGCAAACAGAATCTGTATTAACAAATGATTCTGTTAAAGATGGGAAATATATGAGTTGGCAAGAGGTCACATATGTTGATGCTCAAGGGAACCCCAAGACATTTATGACTGGGGTTCCTATGTCCAACTGATCCCGCTATGCGTGTAGGAACAACCACAAATTCATTGTTTATTAAATGGGTTGTTCCAGGCACTTGACAGGGCAAATATCCATTTATTTTAAATCTTTAAACCATAAAATGGATTATTTGTTGCCTACACGGGATTTTAGGGTGAAAGAACGTTTTAATTTGCTCTCTAAGTGTGTAGGAACAAATCAGGGAATACATTGCATATTAAAAGGCTTGTTCTAGACATTCAACTTGCAAGGATGTAGAATCTCAAAACAAGCTTATTCCTAGGGGGAGATTCTCACAATTGGGAAAATGATGTCTTGAATATAAAAGGTAACCGTATCACTTTGGTATGAAAGATTGATCAGTCAAAAAGATTTTAAAATTTTATTTTTTTAAAAAAAATATGTTTACAAAAATATGTTTCTGTATAGTTTTCAAGTATATTGTATTTTGTTTCTCAAAAATGAGAAAATGACTTGAACGTACCTGAGAAATGATAGTACATCAGTTGGCTGACTATCACACTTCATAAAATTTTGTATTAAATACAAAGTTTCGACGATTGAGTCTTTTTGAAGATAAATTTGTTCATATTTGTCTAATTTGTACAAATTTAGTGGGAGAAAATTAAAAGGATACGGTTATCTTCATAAACTGGTGAAGTTACAATAAAATTCACCGATGCAACGGCGCCATTTTGATGACCGTCGTTTGAGTCAATCAAAAACCTAATTATTTTAAATAGTTAGAGCAAGTAGGGTATCACAAGGAGTATGTGGTTAATGCAATTCGTGTAAACACTTTCAAGATTATGAAGTAACAGATTTAGTGCTGATCACACAAGCAATAGTTTAAATTAAGAGAACTAAGCAACGAACGAACAAGCGAGTTGTAAACATTTAAACAAGCAAATCACACCCAGGAAATCAAGCAAGCAACCAAAGAGTATCTCATGCAACCTAACAGATTTATTATTAACGATTAACTGAAAACTGATCAACTAGACAAAACCTTAGACGTCAACAATTTCATTACACACAACACTGGTTATCAAATAGTCCTTGCCAGTGTGACTCAGTTAAGGGTAAATGCACGTTTTATCGTATTCAATCTAACCAAATAGTTATATGACTAATTATCTAGCAACTGGTAACAGATCATTCAGACCAACGTAAACCTAAACCGACCGAACACACAGAAATACTAAACATCAATAATCATATATCAATCTTTCAATAACAAAACATAAGTATTTTTAATCACATGAGAAAAACTGGAAATGGTTACAAACTATACATCCCGGGTGCGATTCTATGAGATTAGCCGAGCCGAGACATCAACGAATCTTCAATATGGATGATATGGATCATATGTAGGGTCTTGACACGAGCTAGAATGATGAAAATCGCTTTCTTGGACTGCTGGAATCGACTCTTGGTCGTCACAAACGAAGTTAGGGTTTGTTGTTGATGAAAATAAAGATATAAACTCAAAATCCCGTCTGCACTCTCGTCGCGGTACGCGATTGACCATAAGTCATCGTTTTCATTTTAGTCCCATCGCGGACCCTCAACACACCCATCGCGTACCGCGATGGGTTCTGCTACAGCCAATCTTCAACAAATGTTATCGTTTCGCGTGCTGGACATCCCGGGTCTTCATTCCATGTCATAACAGGTCCATAATGAGTACTTTAACGCCTATGACCTGAAATCCAATAATACACGTATGAAGTATCGATAGTTCTAGAATAAACAATTATACTAAATAATAAACGAACTAAAACATATACAAATTAACCGACCATCACATCCCCACACTTATATTTTGCTTGCCCTCAAGCAAAACTCTAAAGCAAACATCGACCTCCATCATAGGTATGTAGATTATCGACATTAATACTAGTAAGGTTTAAGGTCATACCCAGTTTTCCAGACTGACACTGTTTTTAGATTGACATCTCACAAATACGGTTAAATGCTATAAAAACAATAGAGCCGCCCAGACAGGTGTACTTTGTTTCCGGTTAAGGCACACATGCTCATACCACTCGTAATATAACATCTCTCGTCTCGGTTTAATATATGGACTAGTAAAAGATGTTCTAGTATCACTCAGCTCTCAACATCACTCATAAGTACATATTAATCCATCAAGCTGCTTTGGCAAAAATGCAAATCAAGAGGTCTTTAAAAGGGTTGTAACAGGGCCAGGTGTAAGGGTATGGAAGGGAAATATTTAAGTAGCTCAAATGATCCGACCCGGCTTAATACAAAACATCTAAATAAACGAAACAACTGTACAACTAACTGACTGATTATATACATCTAAATAAGCAAATTAACAATATACAAAACATCTAATTAAGCAAACTACAATGAACTTATTTCACACTTTTTTTTACTAAACGAACTTCATTGAACTACAGAATACATAACTGAATATAAACAGACATCTTTTTGTCTTTTTCTCAATTTTTTTTAAGCATAATAACGTGATGCTTAACAATGAGATAAATACAGATACAAAACAAAAACAAATGCAATTACAGATACAAATAAACCTAGTAAGCCGGATCGTATCGTAACATAATGTCGGGGTTGAACAAACGAAAAATAAGTCCAAGAAATGTTTTCTAAGGGACCCAACCCCCCGCCCCTCACATTAACCTCACCTCATATGTGTACTAATGAGGCCCCAACCCCCCAATACCCACACACACGCTCATCCAGACGAGGCTTAACCTAGTTGCCTCTATCACTTTTGCATTTTGCCAACTGTGATCCCGTAATCCATGAACATCAGTGACATCACTCAAATGACATGTGTGTACTATATATTATATGTGTATTATATATATTTGGGTCAACTCACACACGTACCGGAGGAATAGGGTTGACGATATAAACATGTGTACCTGTCCCCATGACTCGTTATCCCCGCCTAAACGACCCCATTTTCAACTTCTCGTAATAAAAACACTTGTGAGTAAGACTAATGAGACGCTGAAAAACCAACCATGACCAGAAACCTATGACTTGGCATTAATGGCAACAATTAACAGTTAACAACTTTGGTTTCTGAACACTCTTCGAGGTACTATCGGGCTAAAAATTTTCAAATTTCAAATTTCCCCCATCCCCACACTTGAGGTTTACATTGTCCTCAATGTAAGAATACTTAACATGGTCCTCAAATTTAAAAATGATAGAACGATTAATGAATATTTGAGGGACGGGGTTGAAATTGACTTTTTGACTATTAAGCAATTTTAAAATTTCGGGGGTCAGGTGTGGCGGTTCTACTAACAATTATACAATTACACTTTTAACATTTAAAGGAATAAAAACAAAATAAATTATGAAACTGAAATCACCTGATATCAACGTGACTGGAGAAGGACCAGTCGGCTCGTGAACTCTCGTAACACTCGTATACTCTCGTCTCATCCAATTACCAAACTGACAATCGAACCTGCAAAATCTCGAGATGTGTAGAAGCAAGCTTCTCACAAGTGTAAGACATAGGTCTTTTAAGAGTTTTGAAAATGAATAATTGTTAATTTTATTAAACCATTACCGAGCCAAATTAATTCGTTTCATAATAAAATCTGTTAAGTTAGTTAAAAACGTTAAAAGACCTAACTCACTTTCGTAGGAATCACGATTGCATTTAGTGTATGCAGCAAGCCCTATAAACCCCTCGGTAGCCCAGGAGGACGAGTGGGGTCTCATGAGGGTTTATAGTGAACAACACCCACAAAGTTCGGTTACAACAAAATATACAAATAAAGTCAAAACAGCAGCAATCAAAAGATATATAAACATATAAGCCCAACCAGTTACCCAAACATGATTCCCCAAAATATAATATAAAATAATACAAACCATGATACTAATAAAAACAAAATAAAGTGAAAAAGGGTAACCAAAAAGTTACTTTACAGGCGGATCATCATTTGCCTCGTCCTGCGGCTCCACTGGCGGGTCCACCGCAATGATCAACGACTGTGGGAGCGGTACCTGCGAAGAAACAAACAATAATCGAAAGTAGTCATCATGGCGGGCCAGGTGGGCCCGCGTCTCCTCCCGCTGTGCCAGAATGGTCTCTAAAATCAACTGCTGTTGCTGATAAATCATATCCAATGTGACTGGCTGCTGCGGCTGTGAAGATGATGATGCAGATGCCTGTCTCAACGGATGCTGCTGCTGAGGCCGCTCAATGTGTGGAGTCGGACGACGCTGGCGACGTGTCGGAATACCTCTCTGAAGAGAAACAACAGCCTCTGATCCCTCCGGTGGTCGTGCCTGTGGACCCCGTCAGACCGGGACTAAAGCTACTGGATCATGCTCGTCAATGATCCCGGCCCAACGTGCCTCCTGTAATCCGAAAACGCCAATATATGGCCCGCGTAAAGTATCTCGTCGGATAACGCTCAAAAACCCCCAGTCGCTCGGCGATCCTCGTAATATAAGGCCCCAAAGGTAAGCGTGCCGAGGATCCCTGAAGTCTACTACCCCGAGCGAATGACGTGAGCAGGAGCATCGCCACATTGGCCGGGCGCTGGCCAAGAATAGAATATAAACACAGCAAATCTAAGTTGCTGCATTTCTCGTGGCCCGAATGTCGGCCGACGAGTGTATAAACGATCCTGTGAATGTAGCGATGGACGGGGTCCCGAATAGACGACTCCACAACAGAACTGGAGTTGGCCCCGTCGGCGATCTCCGCCCAATACTGGCCGAGATGGGCCTCCGTGAGCCAGTGCTCACGGGGGTCCTGAGCATGTATCGTGTAACCACGTATGCTCTGGAGGAACGCAGGTGCCTGAACCACGTCGGCCGTATAAAATCCAGTGGCCACGGCGAAGTCTAGGATGGACATCTTGTACAGTTGTCGTCCCAGCGAAAATGATACTGCACGTGGCTCACTTAACTCCGTGGGCATGAAGTCAAATGTCGAATAAAACTCACGTGTGAGCTCGACATACGGAATCGAGTCGCACGCAAGCGCATCTGCCCACGGAGCAGTCAATAAATCATGTACCTGGTCGTAAATCCCCAACTGACGCAGTAGTGTCCAATCAAATGAACGGTGGTGAAGAAGCTGCATCTATCAGATCCACTGTAGTCTCGTATATTCGTCTGTAGTCACGTAAAATCGTAGGACCTGATGCGGAATGCGTGCATCTGTCTGCTGGCTCAATGCCCTCTACAATCTGCACCTCGTCACTATCGTAGCGGATGACACGAGGGTCAGCCCTCCGCCTCTTGCGCCTTGTGCGTGAGGACTCTGGTGCATCAGCCATATCTGCAAACTCAAGGAAACAAGTTAAATATGCTAATATGGCGACGACCGTATAGCATTTCGGTCACGATCGTCCCATATAATAAAATATTATTAAAATATTAATAAAATATTGAAGTAAAAATAAATAAAGATGAAAAATTCGGGGACACCCTGTGCGTATTTCTATAAACCAGATTAACCCGCCCGAATGGAGATTGAGTACGGGCGGGTAATCAATTAACAATCAAGCAAACTGTCAAGGTATTCCCGAGACTCGATTAACAAAACACAAACAAACGTGACAAAAGTCAAACTGACAAACTTAACACAAACTGACTAACTGTCTCGAAAAACGTGCAAAGCAAACACTAATATGTCGAGTTGGGTTTTGAAGTATTAATAAAATATTTTAAAAATACGTTCACATAAATCGTTCAATATCAAACAACATTATCATTAGTTTTATAAAAAAAATGATTTTTTTAAATGTGAATATCAAAACCCGACTCGTCATATTGAACAATCTCAATTAGCCCACCGAATAACCAACCCGACAACCATAAACCCAAAGTAAAAAAAATAAATCCAATCAACATCCCGACACACCCAATAAAGCCGACAATCGATATTAACAACTAATAAAGTCCCCACACGACAGTATGTAACTAATTAACCCAAACTCAAATAACCCGGCAACCCGATTGAACTCGTTACTCGACAACTCAATAAACCGACAATATGTAATTTAACAATAAGAATCCATTACCTTGATTTCGGATCTGAAAGTCGACAGAATAATAATAATATCGGGGACGGACACGGCGGTGGCAGGGTGGCAGTGGGTGGTGGTTCAGGTGGTAGTGGAGGTACGACGGTGGTGGTGGAGGTACGGTGGTGAGGGCAAGGGTAGACGGCGGTGGTGGTTGGATGTTGGACAGGTAGTGGTGTGGTGGGGTAGCTGCGGTGGGAGGCTGTGGTGGTTCAGGTGAAGGGACGGAGATGGTGGTGGTGTGACGGGGACGGAGACAGCGGGATAATGGTGGGGGTGATCGGAGAAGGAAGACGAAGGAAACGGGAGAGAAGACGGGGAAGGAAGACAAAGAAAGAAGAAGAAGAAGATGGTTATAAATAACCCGGGTCGGCGGACCTCCAAGACCCATCGCGTACCGCATGGGTTTAAATGCACTGGGCGCGTACCGCCGCCCAAATAAAAAAAATTAGGGTTTTAACCCATCGCTGTACGCGATGGGGTGTTGTGCCATGCCCATCGCGTACCGCGATGGGTTCAGAAATCAGATTCGAAATTTTTCGAAAACGCACCTGTTTTGGCATCCCGACATCACCCTGGACACGTTCAAAACTGAAAATACCACTACATACCTGGAGTGACGTGTGCTAAACCCATGCTTACCGAATTTCTCTAATTTTCCATTCTTCAACGAGCTTCCCCACACTTAGCGTTTACTGCACAAAACTCGAGACAACACTAAGTACAAGAGTCAATAAAATAAAAACAAAACTGGACAGACACTTACCAACCCCGGGTTTCCTCCCGTAAGCGCTGAATTTAAGTCTACAGCTCGACAGTGCCTCAAACTCAGTTATCTTCATAAAACGGTGAAGTTACAATAAAATTCACCGATGCAACGGCGCCATTTTGATGACCGTCGTTTGAGTCAATTAAAAACCTAATTATTCTAAATAGTTAGAGCAAGTAGGGTATCGTATCACAAGGAGTATGTGGTTAATGCAATTCGTGTAAACACTTTCAAGATTATGAAGTAACAGATTTAGTGCTGATCACACAAGGAATAGTTTAAATTAAGAGAACTAAGCAACGAACGAACAAGCGAGTTGTAAACAGTTAAACAAGCAAATCACACCCGGGAATTCAAGCAAGCAACCAAACAGTATCTCATGCAACCTAACAGATTTATTATTAACGATTATCTGAAAACTGATCAACTAGACAAAACCTCCGGATCTCCATGTGCTGATAAATCAGTGGGTGATATTTATATTAAGAGGCAAACATGTTATCACTGTGGCACGCCAGGACATATAGCCAGAAATTGTGTTCATCGTCTATATGTTCCCTATTACAAGCAAAATCAGAAGGCTGTGCCAAAGGGAAAGAAGAATGGAAAAACCTTTCATAAGAAGGAATTCCAACATGAGGCTAGTGCTTACGTTGACATTAGTAGAAGGATGAAGGCATGTTTCGTCTGCGGGAAAGGCGAGCATTTGGCAAAGGAGTGTCAATACCGTGCTGTTAATAGACAAGCTCCTCAGGTGAAAGGTAACAGGTTTCAACCGAATCTAGTGGTTAAACAAAATGCTTATTTTACCAAATCACGAGTATATGTACAACGCGCCACAGATACTCAAGGATTCAAAGTTAATATGACAGGTTTGCACTCAAATGATCTAGAAACTGTTAAAAGAAAAATAAAATTTTCAGAAATCAAAGAGTGTGGAAAGTTTTAAGAATTCGAATTCGAATTGCTCCACTCCAAAGTCTGTTATATCAAATTTTACTAAACCAAGACAATTTTTTGGAAACATAAAACTCAGCAAACAGAATCTGTATTAACAAATGATTCTGTTAAAGATGGGAAATATATGAGTTGGCAAGAGGTCACATATGTTGATGCTCAAGGGAACCCCAAGACATTTATGACTGGGGTTCCTATGTCCAACTGATCCCGCTATGCGTGTAGGAACAACCACAAATTCATTGTTTATTAAATGGGTTATTCCAGGCACTTGACAGGGCAAATATCCATTTATTTTAAATCTTTAAACCATAAAATGGATTATTTGTTGCCTGTACGAGATTTTAGGGTGAAAGAATGTTTTAATTTGCTCTCTAAGTGTGTAGGAACAAATCAGGGAATACATTGCATATTAAAAGGCTTGTTCTAGACATTCAACTCGCAAGGATGTGGAATCTCAAAACAAGCTTATTCCTAGGGGGAGATTATCACAAATGGGAAAATGATGTCTTGAAGATAAAAGGTAACCTTATCACTTTGGTATGAAAGATTGATTAGTCAAAAAGATTTTAAAATTTTATTTTTTTAAAAAAAATATGTTTACAAAATATGTTTCTGTATAGTTTTCAAGTATATTGTATTTTGTTTCTCAAAAATGAGAAAATGACTTGAACGTACATGAGAAAATGATAGTACATCAGTTGGCTGACAATCACACTTCATAAAAGTTTTATTAAATACAACGTTTCGACGATAGAGTCTTTTTGAAGATAAATTTGTTCATATTTGTCTAATTTGCACAAATTTAGGGGGAGAAAATTAAAAGGATACGGTTATCTTCATAAACCGTTGAAGTTACAATAAAATTCACCGATGCGACGGCGCCATTTTGATGACCGTCGTTTGAGTCAATCAAAAACCTAATTATTTTAAATAGTTAGAGCAAGTAGGGTATCACAAGGAGTATGTGGTTAATGCAATTCGTGTAAACACTTTCAAGATTATGAAGTAACAGATTTAGTGCTGATCACACAAGCAATAGTTTAAATTAAGAGAACTAAGCAACGAACGAACAAGCGAGTTGTTAACAGTTAAACAAGCAAATCACACCCGGGAATTCAAGCAAGCAACCAAACAGTATCTCATTCAACCTAACAGATTTATTATTAACAATTAACTGAAAACTGATCAACTAGAAAAAACCTTAGACGCCAACAATTACTTTACACACGGCACTGGTTATCAAACAGTCCTTGCCAGTGTGACTCAGTTAAGGGTAATTGCACGTTTTATCATATTCAATCTAACCAAATAGTTATATGACTAATTATCTAGCAACTGGTAACAGATCATTCAGACCAACGTAAACCTAAACCGACCGAACACACAGAAATACTAAACATCAATAATCATATATCAATCTTTCAATAACAAAACATAAGTATTCTTAATCACATGAGAAAAACTGTAAATGGTTACAAACTATACATCCCGAGTGCAATTCTTTGAGATTTGCTGAGCCGAGACATCAATGAATCTTCAATATGGATGATATGGATCATATGTAGGGTCTTGACACGAGCTAGAATGATGAAAATCGCCTTCTTGGACTGCTGGAATCGCCTCTTGGTCGTCACAAACGAAGTTAGGGTTTGTTGTTGATGAAAATAAAGATATAAACTCAAAATCTCGTCTGCACTCCCGTCGCGGTACGCGACGGGGTCTTCTATGGCCCATCGCGTACCGCGATTGACCATAAGTCAACGTTTTCATTTACCGCGATGGGACCCTCAACACACCCATCGCGTACCGCGATGGGTTCTGCTACAGCCAATCTTCAACAAATGTTATCGTTTCACATGTTGGACATCCCGGGTCTTCATTCCGTATCATAACAGGTCCATAATGAGTACTTTAACGCCTATGACCTAAAATCCAATAATACACGTATGAAGAATCGATAGTTCTAGAATAAACAGTTAAAACTAAATAATAAACGAACTAAAACATATACAAATTAACCGACCATCATGTGTGTGTGTGTTAATAAAAATAATAAAAATAAAAATTTTAAGTTATAAAAGTTTTGTCTATGTCTTTCAAACTTCACTCTCGCTTAAAATCATATCGGTTGCTAAAGTTTGAATAACATATACTTGTATATGTTTGGTCCGGTGATCTACTTGTATATTCACAGGATAGCCATTTGTCTAAAGACTGAAAGCATCCGGGGCGATTGTGATGTGTTTTTGTGTTTTGAATTCTTTCACTTAAATTTATGTCGGTAATTCCAAGTTGGAGGGACACATATTTTCATATGTGTTTTGGTCCTGTTAACAACTAGTGGTCGTACGGGATAGCCATTTACCTGAAAACTGAATAGTGACCGGGGTGACTGAGTTCTTAACATGTGTGTCTTCTGTAATTTTTTGGTAAGTGATATGATTATTCAGTTAACAGCTTTTTAGAATCTTCAAAACATTTTCAAATGAAAATTGATCCAACCTTTGTAAAGTGATAGATAAATCGTTTCTGTGTGCCTAACGGGTGAAGTTATTAAGCTTAAAGGGATCTAGAACAGTCATTGATCTGTATGGTAGCTTTCCATGATGCGTAAAAGTTAAAGTGATATAAACTAAATATGCTGAACTTACTGTGGAGAGTCATTTTGAAGAAATGTGCATGTCTCCATATACATCTCTCCGAATGATAGGCAGAAAAGCAATTACCCAGTCATACACGAGCCCGTTAGTGTCTTGATTACCAAAAATATTATGTTTCTAAGTTATTGCTCAAGTTATAAAAAAAAGGAGAGAAAAATATATAATAAAATAAAGAAAAAAAAGGGGATTATTGTGAAGTAAAAATAAAAAAAATTCGTATTTCAAAAGCTTAAAGGGTCAAACTAGAACTACAGAGATGGGGGCACACAAGTAAGTCCTGTCATGTCTCGAATGAAAAGCTTGTCAATTTTCTGGCACTAAGTCCAACGTTCAACCTTAAAGTCTAAGCTTGTTTTTATATAAAATCTTTTTATCAAGCACTAGGGGGTTGGAGTCAAATTGGGGTGATCTGGGAAAATCCAAATACGCTTTGAGAAGAGATAGGAGGCATCACAGGTCCATGAGTGATGTCCATCTAAGCTTTATGCCGAACTGAACCTAATTCATATAACTGATGCAATGAAAATCATGCTAAGTTCGTTATACCTGCTATCAACCTGTCTCTTTATGTCATAATAACGCTGAACATGAATCCTTGTGACAACACCTTAAACAATATGATTCCATGTTTGGATCTTTTCATAAAAGGCGGCGATTTTATCATAAACTGAAATTTGATCCCAAATTTTTGCTAAATTACAAGAAGACCGGGTGATTAAATTTGTTTTATTTGTTGTTTTTGGTTTTGTTTTATTTCATTTATTTTTACTTCTTGATTACTCCTGTCGAAAAAAATGTGTTAAGAATTCGTTTTGAAGTTTTCAGCTCATGAAATCTGATATCGGTTATTGTGTTATAGTTGGTTAAGCTGGTATGATCTCATTTCAAGTCTTTTCAAGAAAATTAAAAAAAAACATAAAAATTACAAAAATATGTCTGTCTCATTTTGTCTTATTTAATTGTTTTCAAAAATATTGTGGTTGATCTTTCTATCAAAGCTGATTATTCTTTCAAGACTGATTTCTTGCAACGAAAGCATATGAAGTATCTGAGATTCAAATTGGATGATACTGTCAAACAAGGGGGAGATGATAGATTATTGGATGCAGATGCTGAAGTTGCTGATCACTGAAGTTGCTGATTATGTTCTAGTAAAGATTCTGAAGATCTTGAAAGCATCAGTTTAAGGGCAAGATTGTTGGGTCATAATTTGGTTAGACTGATGCATATCAAAAGGCCACAACATGATCAAGACTAAAGTGATGTAAACGAGGACGAGTTGAAGAATTACATTGGTGTAATACCGAAATCCCTTTGGATTTCGGTAAGGCTAGTTTGAAGCTACAAACCAAGGGGGAGATTGTTGGGTCTATATTTGGTGGTTTGTACTTGGTTATATGTTTATTGGGTTATTGTATTGGGCTGTGTATGTAAACCGAGATCCTTATGGATCTCGGTGGGCTTTGGGCTAGTGTTTTGGTTTCCCTATAAATAGATATTATTGTATAGGGTTTAGTGGTTGAACACTTTGAGAGCCACCATCTAGAGAGCAACACCGATTTGTGTAATCTCATGTACCAGACGGTTTAATAATATAATCGTGTGCATTTGGAGTATTACATCATGTTCATCATATATATATATATTTCGTATCATTGTTCTTGAATCACCACTTTGTTAGGATTCCGCACTATCATCGTGTTCGAGTTGATATCATAGTTGTAGTGATCCAGATTCTTGATAGATCCTCGCAGTGCAAGATAGATACAAGACCTAAAGTTCATAACCAAGCTAAGCCGTAACCTTAAAACACGTAAAGGTATGTCTTTTATCTTTAAAGTTTACGTTTTTATAAACGGTTGGTCTTAAAACTTGAACATAGAATGGATCGGCTATAAACGAAACTTAAAGTAGTGAGCTTGATGATAAAATGGACCTAACGAACTTTCGGTAAGCAACGACTCGTTTAAAATAAACCCTAGACCTAGTATTGAACGTTTTAATCTTAAGGGTTCAAACTTTATGCTTTTCCGAGCCGGGTTTTACCCGAAAATGATCATGGGAATGCTCACGGGTTGGGTTAATATCGCACCGAAGGGTTACACGTTAAAACGGAGATGATTATAAGGGTTATGAATGAACCATAGCTACTGCTGGGTAACTTCGCCCGCAGTAAGTTTGCTGCAGCATGTTCGCCAAGCATGTCCGCCAAGCATGTTCGCCCAGCGTGTTCGCCTGCATGTTCGCTAAGCAGGTTCGCCAAACAAGTTCGCTGAGCAAGTTCGCTCATGTATAAGTTCGCAAGTATACAAGTTCGCCTACTGTGAACTTCGCCTCATACAAGTTCGCCTGACGATAAGTTCTCTTAATGCTAAGTTCGCTTAGTTATGTTCGCGTAAGTGTAGTTCGATTAACATATATGTTCGCTTACATTTATGTCCGCTCATAATTATAAGGTAATGAACCAGAGAACGAATCAAGGCATGATAAGATAACGAATCAGATAGGGAATCAGACTTAATTCGTTATGAAGAATGAGTTAACGAATTAGAAAAATAATTTAAAATTCTAATGAAAAATGTGTTAAGACAGCTAATGGAAATAAAATTTTCCAAGCTGCCCTGGCAGCTTAACCCTAGCCAGGGGCTCTGCCCCTTGGACCCCGCTAGGGGCTGTCGCCCCTAGAACCTCGCTGCCAGGGGCGCTGCCCCTCGGACCCCCGTTCGTTGTGGGTAATAATTAAGACAAGAAAGACGATATGAGTAGAGATAGTTAATTGATACGTGTAATTGTTATACAGTTAGTCGTGCGCAACTCAAGAAATTAATAACCATAAACGGTGAACATAACCGCATTCAGGTGAGTTTATAGCCCCATTTTCCTTGTTATGTTTTCGGGGCTGTGTGAATACTCGATGTGAATGTTAATACACTTATCTTAAATGGTAAGTGTATGTCTTAATGATGATTGTGATAGTTATGTATGTATGTTTGACAGTACGTGAACGACCTTCGGGTATTGCACGTATTGTTAAGGCAAGTATAGTGTAGTACATATGATATGTGTATGTGAATAAGGAAGTATGTACGACTATGATATGTTTGGTATTAAATGTATGGATATGATAATGAAAGGTAAGGTAAGGTAAGATTAAAGGGTTGCATACCCTAATAATATATGCGAAGGTTAAAGGGTTGCATACCCTAATAATATATGTGAAGGTTAAAGGGTTGCATGCCCTAATAATTTATGCGAAGGTTATAGGGCGTAGTGCTCTTTAAAACGTAAGGTATGGTTATGTAAATATGAAAGTATGAAGTATGTACAAAAGTATGTAGTTATGAATGTGTTGTATGTGGTATGATTAACTAAAACTCACGTAGCGTAGCTGACTTTTAGTATGCACGCAGGTGAGTAGAATGAGGCAGCTCGCTTGAGGGGAACACATGGCATGGAATTGAAGATACTGGCATCTCAAGGAAGTGTTATGTTATTATAAAGACAATGTTTTACGTTTAAACTACTTTGAATGTTTATTGAATGTTTTGCGTTTATGAGTAAATCCAACGTCCAAATGTGAGGCACCGGTAACGGGGCCTTACAACTACTAACCGGTAAATTACAACCACCTTAATTATAGAATATCATATACAATTTTATTTTAAAAACTGATTTTAAATACAATTTCATGATTTAATAAAATTTACATACTTGCTTGATATGGTAGAGTGACAATCGGTGTTGCTTGATAATCGATGTAGTTTGTATTATTGGAAATGGTAGACAATGGTAAACGTTGACTTTTCTACATTGAGCAAAATGAAAACTTAAAATAATAACATCATTGCACCGTTAAAAAAAAGTAAAACCAAAGAAGTATCAGTAAGTGGGTAGAAACAATTAAAATTATTGTACCTACCACTGTTACTTAGCTTATTATGAGAAGATGAAGATCCTTCATTTTTTCGTTTCTTTTTGGATGTAGACATCTTCAAAAAATATAGATAACAAACCTTAAACGTGCATTAAGCCTACTTTACTGAACCCTAAGATAGAAAAATGGAGTCTTATAGGTTAAAGCTTGGAAACACCATTAAATAATATAACTCAAAATGAAAATCAATGTAGGAATACCGGAAACAAATAATAATACAATAAATCTGAAAAAAAAAATCGAAAAAAGAAAAATTTTACAACTGTTTTGTTAAAAATCAATTTTCTATATCTGTATATTCATATTTTTATAAACATCATAGTCGGCTAAATATATATATAAAGATGAAATTGATAAAAAACAAAACTTTAAAATCTGTATTTGTGAAAAAAAAAATTTATCAGAAAATTATTGTTTGCATATAAACCATTTTTGAATTCTTCCAAACGTAAACCTGTGACATGGTTAAAATAAAAAAAAATTATTTTCAATAAATAAACATAGATTGTGGAAAATACATATAAAATCAAAATTTTGTATCTTTTTTAAGAACAGATATGAAGGAACGAAACTTAACTTATTGTGTTGAGGAAGAAATGTATGACAATAACAAAACGAAAATAAGTAACAGAGATTATTGTTTGAGTGAAACTTGATTTATATGTGTATATATACACAAAAAATGTAAATTACATTCTTTGAAAGGAAACAATAATATTCTTTTTATATTAGGATTGGTTTATTTTAGGAGGAAATATGGTCACAATAATATAGAAAAATGATGACTAAAATAAATAAAATTTATGGCATTAATATATGATAATCTTTTATAATATTATTGTTAATTGAATTATGACTTTTTCCAATTAATTAAGATATAATTATTTGTATAAAATAATAATAATAATAATATAAGCTTTTTAAAAATAAATAATTTATGGCATAGATATATACGAATTATTATATAGAATAAATATTTTATGACATTCAAGTTAAGCTTTTATATATTGTTTTCTATTGTACGGATGACAATAATTAGTATAGGAAATAATTCTTATATATAAATATATATACTTATATAAGATACATACAAGACAACTAATGACATTCAAGTTAACCTTATAACAAAAAAAACACTAACATAAAGTCATAATTAGTAGTACAAACCATACATACTAAATCTAACAAAATAATTCAATAATTTACATAACTAAAGCTAACAGCATATATATATAGAACCTGTTAGCAAAGTGTATTGTTTAAACCTTAATGTATCAAAATAAAAAGCAACCCATGATCGAAAACTTCAACATCAACCAAGAACATCAGTGAGTATCAACGAATGAGTAGCCACGTTGTACTCGAAAACAGCCAATGTTCCAAACTGAAGACCATTCGACCCGAACAAAAACTGGCCCAATGTCTAACCTTATACCTCTTATTAATACCATTGAGTTCAATATCAATTTCAATGGAGACATCAACACAATTTGGATTTATTAAAACCATATCTGTTTCCACATCCAAGTTATTGTTCCGTGCAAACTCAACAGACAAACGCTATAAATAAAATTAAAATTAAAAAGTTATTTGTTTGAACATCCATCATATGAAATTAAAAGGCTTGTATAATATGAGTTTACTTACCAGCCTATCCAGTACAACCACTTCCAAAATGTTGTCTTCTTGAGCATGAGGAACAATAATATCCAAAACCGGCTCATCAACATCTTCCATACCTACATGAAGTCCTACAAATATACATTTAACTTATAAAGTTATTAATATATAAAGTGTAAAAAAATATATAAGATAAAACAATTTGAAAAAATACATTCAACCTGGTTGTGTTGTTCAGATTCGTCATCACTTTTAATCTCAATAACCATTGGAACATAACGGAGTTCGGATGGACATTTGGACCGGTGTATACCAAATCATCATTAAAATTTACACGTTCGATACCACGGCTATCAAAAACATACATTCTGAATGTCCACGTACCTTGAAGACGTTGAAACACCAAATAATCATTAACAACAATCTTACAATGCTTGGACAGGTCTTCCCACATACCAGAAAAACCAAACCTCGGAGTAGTCAGTTTGACGCACTGAATGTATAGATTCCATTTAAATCCGTCAACAGACTTAGCAATGATTTCATCATACTGTCCTGGCTGTAAACTAAAGTAGCTTCTAACCTGATCATCTCTCAATGGCTACAAAAAAAAAAGTTAAAAAATATTATAAGAAAAATTAAACATTTTAAAAATGACTAAAAGGATTGTTCAATATTTAATAAAAAAATTTACATCGTTGCTTACAAGATATTTAAGAGTAGGGTAACGAACCACAACATCAACAACCATGTCTTCATGAACTGGATGATCTCTAACATAAACGAATCTCCATTCATTTTCGTTAATTGGAGAAAAAACCAAGACATCTCCAAACATCAACCGATTGTCTTCAACAAATTGAGCCCAACCATTTTGAAAAACATAACGTCCGTTTGTGAATTCAACTTGAATAAACCAATCTTTGTCTTTGTGATATAAAATAACCGGGTGCATATTAGCACATGGGTCAAAAATTCCTTGACAAAACTTAGCTGGAAGTGTCTGAAATGAATATTATGTGGTAGGTAAAGTATAATGCAAGAATTGAAACATAACTAAAAGAGTTTATGATACATACCGTCTCTTTGTTGAAATTGTGATAGAAATTGCAAACAGCAGGAATAACAATTTGTTTTGTTCAAATTTAATATGAACTAATAACAAATGATAACAACATTAATTGATATCTTATTTTTTTAATTATATATACATATACTGTCTATGATAATTATATGATTATGTTCATATAGTAATTAGCCCTATACAAACATGTGTAAGCCAAAATCTTAACAAAACAAAACCATTAACACATAACAATAATAACCTAAGAATCAAAAACCAATAACTTCTTATCACCAAACTGATAAAACAATGATAGTCAATCAATCAATCATACCCAGTTTAGTCCCACCAACAACATAGATATAAGTAGGGTCTGGGGAGGGTGGGATGTAGGCACACCGTACCTCTATCCAACGGGATAAAGAGGTGGCTTCCAGAGAGACCCTCAGCTCTGTAATACATATGTATGATGCATTATAGAGTAAATGACATAATAATAATAATAATAATAATAATAATAATAATAATAATAATAATAATAATAATACATATGGTAAATAGAAGCCTTAAGGTGCTCATTTCTCCCTAAAAATCTTTAACTTTAATCCTACATCTCCAAGAATCCTATCTCCAACCATGTCCTCGGAGAGGTTTAGTTCTATCAAATCACGCCTAATCCTCTCATCCCAAGTCAATTTCGGTCGTCCTTTACCCCTCCTCCCCTCTATAGTCATGTTTTCTACAGATCTAACAGGATTCGTCGAATGTCTTCTCTTCACATGTCCAAACCATCTCAATCTCCACTCTCTTATCTTGTCTGATATGTTCGCTACCCCTTATCTCTCCTGAAACACAACATTTCTTATTCGGTCTAACCTTGTGTGCCCACACATCCATCGTAGCATTCTTATTTCTGCTACCTCCATCTTCCGCACTTGTGCCTTCTTGATGGCCCAGCAATCTGTTCCATATAGCATTGCAGGTCTAACTGCGACCCTATAAAATTTTCCCTTTAGTTTAGTTGGGAAACTCTTGTCGCACAATATACATGTGGCTGCTTTCCATCTACACCATCCTACCTGGACTCGATGGGTCACATCACTGTCTAATTCCCCATCGCTCTGAACAAATGATCCTAGATACTTGAACTTCGTTACCTGCGGTACCACCTGCCCTTCAATGGTGATTTGTGTGTCATCATGATAGATGTTTAATAATACAAATATTACAGTTAACACCCTCAAGCATGCAGAGAGAGTATAATCAGGTTCTTATTTAGATGAAGACGAACTAAATAAAAAGCCTTGATGCTATAACTAAACCCTAAACAACCACATTAAAGATTATGATTAAAAATCATCTTCGGTTAATATAAATTAGGGCTAAAAAGATTAGAATAGTATTAATTAAGAATATTAACAAAATTAAACTATTTCACAAAATAGTACTTACATTCTCCATTGATTGAGATCTATATGAAACAGGAAGAAGGTCTTGTAATCATTGAGTGAATCTTCTGTTCCAATGGCCGGCAAATACTGAATAATCAAAGTGATATTATTTTTTATGATAATTAACAATAATAAACGAAGAGTCGGTAAATTTTAAAATTGTGAAAAGAAAATATTTGTATGGGCCTGAATGAATGGCCTTAGTATATTGGATCTTGTTAAAAAGATATAAAATTTGACAAAATCTTTAACAAAGATATATAAGTTTATTAAATTATATTACTGATTTGTTACCAAATTACAATTTAAAATCCGTATTTTATAAAGATATTCATAAATATATGTTACACATAATTAATGGAATCTGATTTTTATTAATGTCTAACATTTAGTAACTTATTATACAAAATATTCAAAAAAGTAAACTATATATTTGTAAAAAAAATTAAAAGGAAAGCATTGTATAGAAAATTAGACAAAAGTTGAAAAGCAAAAACTAAATGTAACATCCTACTTTCGATAAGAATTAATAAAATAAATTTCGCTTATTTTATAGTGTGTCGTTTATCGGTTTAAATAAGTAAACTAATAGAAGGTGGTCTTGGACTTTAGAGATGAAATAAGAAATGGAATGGGCCTTAGGTCCATGTGCTTAAGGGAGTATAAATACCCCTTAAACCCTAATCCTTTCCATTTTTTTATCCATCTCTACACCATAGCCTACACCTTGGAAAACACACACAAACACTATCCTATAACCCGAACCAAGATCCGAAGACGAAAACCCGAGCTTGTTGGTGCTGGAACGTCGTGACAAGCCAAACCAACATCAAGACTTGACCGTGTTCGTGGTTTGACTCGTTTAAGGTACGTTTATAATTAGAAATTGTTCATTTATGTTCGGATTTGTTTGGGAAACCTTAGATCTGTATGAGAATGATAAAAACGAACCCACACAACAAATCTTACTAAAATTGGTTAATATTTGATGGGTTAATCGATTGATAAACGAGCCGTATCTATAGATGCATTAATCTCACCCATTAAACGCGAATGTTTGGCCGATTGGACACTTAGGGTTTGTTGGCGCTGGTATTGCCAGTCCATAGATACCAAATTCGTGTTATTTAGTTGAGATTTGAGGTTAAATGGCTGAATCCGTTGATGTTGACTATGTGATGTTCTTGACGATTTTGACTTTGGTCCCTGAGTCAAAGTCTGGATAAGCACTGCTGATAATTCGTTATGATTGATCAAATTCGTTACGCAGTCATAACGAATGGGACTCATTTGTGTGACTTGATAACGAATGGGCCTTTAATTCGTTATCTATTCATTCGTTATATTAAGATAACGAATTAGGCTAACGAACTAGGATAACGAACCAGATTATGTAAGATAACGAATCAGGTGATTTGTTACTCACCAATTCGCTAAGTTAAGGTAATGAATCAAGACATGTTCTGATAACGAATTAGGCCACGAATCATGCTATGTTCATATGACGATTTAGGCTTAATTCGTTATAGCAAACAAGTGGACGAATTAAATAATAATTTAAAATCCTAATGGAAAATGTGTTAAGATAGTTAATGAATATAAAATTTTTCCAAGCTGACCTGGCAGCTTAACCCCAGCTAGGGGCTCTGCCCCTTAGGCCCCGCTAGGGGCTGCCGCCCCTAGAACCCCGTTTCCAAGGGCGCTGCCCCCGGACCCCCGTTCGTTGAGGGTAATAATTAAACTAGAAACGCAATATGGGTAGTGATAGTTAAATTAATACGTGTAACTGTTATACAGTTAGTCATGAACAGCTCAAGAAAGGGATTACCATAAACGGTGAACGTAACCGCATTCAGGTGAGTTTCTAGCCCCATTCCTTGTTATGTTTTTGGGCTGTGTGCATACTCAATGTGATTAGTTAATACACTTACCTTAAGTGGTAAGTGTATGTCTTTTATGATTCATGTATGAATGAATGCTTGATGATGCATGAACGATCTTCAGATATTGCATGTACCGTCAAGGGATAGTTTAAAATATGATTGATATATATATGATATATAATTGATGTATGTACGTATTGAAGTTATATTTATGAATGTATAGAAAGTTATGGAAGGTTATGGTTAGAAAAGGAACGGGTCCCTAATAATATCCGCGAATGAAGGGAACGGACCCTAATAATATCCGCGAATGAAGGGAACGGACCCTAATAATATCCCCTGAATGTAGGGAACGGACCCTAATAATATCCGCGAATGTAGGGAACAGACCCTAATAATCTCTTGTGAATGTTTTAGCACGAGGGTATATGAATATGTGTATGTATAAAAAGGAAAGAAGGAAGGTATGATAGTACAAACGTACGAAGAAAGCTAAAGAACTATGTATGTATAATGTACCTTCGGGTGCGTATACTAGAACTCACTCAGCGTAGCTGACTTTTAGTATGCACGCAGGTGAGTAGCATGAGGCAGCTCGCTTGATGAGGACACATGACATGGAATTGAAGATACTGGCATCTCAAGGAAATGTTATGATGCTTTTAAAGACTATGTTTTATATTTAAATAACGATGAATGTTTGTTAAGACAAGATTTGAAAGTTATGTAGTATATATTTATGGTTGAAGTTTTAATATTCCGCGATGTTTTAATTAACTCTGATATTTAGAACCGCGTTTATGAGTAAATCCAACGTCCAATGTAAGGCACTGGTAACGGGGGTCTTACACTAATCATTGTTATATTAAACAGGGTGTTAGAAAAACAAAAGTTGAAAAGCAAAAACTAATTTATTTACTTTTAATGACAAAAAACCTTTTCATATTATAAAAATAAAAGGTAATTGTAAATGAAAATATGTTTCGAATATAAAACAAATTTGTTTTTACATTAAAAGAATTACTTGCATGGCACATTACAAATTAATAGATTATATATAAAACCAAACAAACAAACATTAACTCAAATTAAGTTTATACATAAATATAACCAAACATCAAATGTAACATTAACTCAAATAAAGTACCAGTTTACACAAGGGTTGACATTAGATAAGTAAATCTATATAAACAACCATCTTTAAATACTATTAAAGCAATACAATGTGGATACATGGCCTTCTTCTAGGTTGTACACATGTGCAATCCAGTCAGCATATTTTCATTCTCATGTGCTCTAATATTCTGCCACGTGTCATCTCACACACTATATTTAAACCTTAAAATTTTCCACCCTAATCATTTTAATCTCTCTCTCTCTCTCTCTCGTCTTACTAACTCCACCATCCACCATCTTCTATACTCTGGTAATCGTAGATCGAGATTAATCGTTTTTCCGGTAAGGTTATATATTATATTTCTAATGGCCAACATTGTTATATGATTTTCCGGGCAATGTTATATATCTTTTTCCTGGTAACATCATATTTTCTTCGCGGTTATTGTAGATTTAATCTTTTTATCTTTATTTTCATTGTTGAATGATTTTTTGAAAATCAGTTTAGGTTCTAAATCAAAAACAACGATGAAGCTAATATTTCTACGTATTTACGTTATTCCGGTAAGTTTTCCGTTTATGTGTTATAACTATACCAATGTGTGTTCTATAATTATTTGAAGTTTAATATTTTTCCTGTTTTTTTTGTTTATACATGTTTTTCTTTTAGGTTCTAAATATAAATCAGCTTCATCTATATTCAGTATCATTATTTCGTTTTTCCGGTAAGACACATTTAAATTATCCAGTTATAAATTAGAATTCTAATATTCCATAATATCAATGTTATGACAAAACTTTATTATTTCAGGTAATTTACCCAATTGATTTACGAAAAATTTGATTTTAGTTTCTTAATAAAAAACGGAGATACCATGGTTATTATCATTATTTGTTATTTTTCCGGTAAGACATCTATATTTTTCGGTTATAAATTAAATATCAAATGTTCCATAACATCCACATTAATATTCTAACTTTTATAATTTCAGGTGAATGTCACGAGTCATACAACCTAATTTCAATTTAAATTCTATGAAAAATCCGAGATACCATGGGTCATTTTCACAATTTCGTCTTTCCTGGGTAACACCTTTAAGACTTTTTGGTTATTAATTATAATTAAAATAATCCATATTATCAATATTAATATTCGATTTTATTATTTCAGGTTATTGTCCCACTCATATTATCTAATTTCACGGATTGAGGATGCCTTTATAAGATGTATTTTTTTATATTGATGTATATTTATTTTTTTGAATAATCATGTAAATTCATGTACATACTTAATTATCCCATTAATACAATTTATTTAGTTTGACTTTCCTTATTTGTTTAAATAACCGAATTAACATGAATATTGTAATTTAAATACTTTAATTATCCCAATCACACTTTAATTATCATCAATATTGAATGTTGACTTTTCTTATAAATAATGGTCCACTAGTAATAATAATAATAATGATTTGACTACAAATATATTTATTTTATATAGATTTATTTTTTGACTATATTTTAAAATATAACTTATATTACCGTATTTTTATAATTTACAAAACTATTTGAATTCTATTTGTATTCTAATTTAAAAAATTTATTATTGTTATAAAATTGATCTGTAGGTTCCCTGGATGGATCTGCACGGGATATCTCGATCTACACAGGTGCGGAATCCCTGCGTAGGTTGTTACGAGCGTAGAACACGAATCAAACAAACACACGATACGAATAAACGAACACACGTTATATTATAACCGAAACACGTGATATAATCACTGAATACAGACTCAATACTCTCTGGTTCTCACGTCTCTCGACTCACACACGTCTGTATACGATTACCTTCAAAACTCTAAACAAGCCTGTGACCTAGCTTATAAAATACACGACAACTTCGCCTGATATGTTCAGGCGAAGTTGTTGCTAACTTCGCTTGACTAACAAGTTCGCCTGATAAGCGAACTTGTCAGTAACTTCGCTTAAACATAAACAAAACACAATTAACATTACAGACTGGATTACAGACACTAGACTATGAACTACTGACATTATGCACCAACAGACTCCCCCTTGGCAGTTGTTGTCGGACCGGTGCGGGACACGGTTTCCCAACGATTCACGGTGGCAACGTGTTAGAGTGCGGAATCCTCTAACACGGCGATTCGGGTGGTGATCAACAACGCACGGTTACGATTCCTAAGACGGTTTGACACCTAGGGGACGGAGGAAAAAGACCGACACGACGAAGATTGGCCAGAGAGGTTTTTCGGGCAGCAGCTGGTTCGTGACTGTGTGTAATGTGTGCTCTCACGTGAAATTTCCTAAGTTTCGTTTATATATCGAAATACTGATTTCGATCGAATGAGGTATCTCATTCGATCGAATGAGTCCTGGTTCGATCGAATCAGTCACTGATTCGATCGAATCAGTTTCTTTTGACATTTTCAGTCCGTTAACTTGGTTTCACGATCGGTTATTTACATATCGAACCATCCTGATAGAACTGGGGACATTATACATGACATTTCATGTCCTAACAAACTCCCCCTTGGAGCCAGTTCTATTTACTTATAATCAATCGAGTTCTCTTGCTCGATCGTAAACTCCCCCTTGGAGTTATCTCACTCTCTATTTTCTCAAAGCTAGTGGTGCGCACGTTGCATCCACGAACTCCTTTCTTCATGAAGTTCTCTCAAGATCAAATGGTTCAGTCAGTCAGACTTACCATAGGTTCCGCATATCCTGAGAAGCTATCAATTGGAATTTTAGATAAACATTTAAGCACAATCTATCCCAATGTTCCAAAACAAATTACATTCAACTCAAGAACAATTACAATCAGAAGATTAAACCTTGAATTACAACAAGAAACAAAATAAACATGACAATTAAGCCTTCAGTTTCTTGTGCATACTTCTTCTGTTGCTCTTTCCAGTTTGATCCTGCATGTATGTCATAGGCAAAGCAAATCCTAATGACATTTCTATACGTTAATGCTTGCTCTCTGTTCTTCGGGGGGCATAAAGAATCTCTGTCTTGTATAGCTGTATAGACATCCTCCCGTGACAAGTTTGTGAGCCACATAGGATCAAATATGCGAATTGTGCTCCAATTTCCATTGTCGTTGAGCACGATAACTGCTTCATGCAGTCTTCCATCATAGTACCAATGCCTGAATGCTTTGTAGAAGTCCTGCTTCATCTTTCTTAGAGGAATCTTCTTCATCTGGTGAGTGGTGGCATGTACTTCAAGATAATCTTTGGCCTGTTGGTGATTCGGATCGATCTCCTTTTTACTTGTATATTCTCTTTGGCCTCTGTGGAGTGATCATCTTCCCATTTTGAGTTGTATTCCTTTCGCAATACACTCTGATAGTACGTGGCAAATGGAGATGAACTGGCGTAAAGCATATCAACATAGTTCAGACGGTTTAGATCATAAGTAGGAAGAGTCTTCAAGTCAGTGATACGTTGAAAGTACTCAACCCCTTTTTCTCTCTTGATAGCAATGCAATTAAGATCCTTCAGACACGCCCAAGCAATAATCTCTCCTGAAGTTCTACGACCCTTCATCTTATAAGACGTTGTGTGAGGAAATGGGTCGGCTTTGCTTGTCGTCTGGACCTTATCTTCTGAAGAATAGCGTTGAAAAGCTTTCTTGCATTCTTCTGTTTTCTCAACGAATTCGGGCTTGATCTGCATCAGAAGGCTGTTTCATTGTGTTTGACCTTTCGTCAGCCTTCTTCTGTATTTCCTCCTCTGTTACATTTTGGGAAGAAACTTGCAGAGTTAGGAAGATTGTCAGTTTGAGACGTGTAGTATTCTGGATATTCTTCCTGTGTCAAGTCTTCCACTTCAACTTCATCAAATTGAGAGGGATCATGCGGCCGTAGATGATGTTGAGTCAGGTGTAGCAGCCGAAGAAGATGTTTTGTTCTGTTGAAGGCAAAGCCAGATACTTGCCTGTTTCTTCATTGTATAGCTCAAACATTTGTTCCAGTTCTTCTTCTGTGAAATTGTGTGAAATTTTCACCTTCTTCCAAGTCTCCACTTGCGAAGTTTTGCTGCTCACCTGGATTGTCCAGTAAAAACGTGAAATATTCCGCTGTCTGTTTTTTGATTGCAGGCGGGTTGGACATTAAACGGGATCAGCATCACCTGTTTTGATTA
Source organism: Bidens hawaiensis (assembly GCF_021521415.1). Lineage (NCBI taxonomy): Eukaryota > Viridiplantae > Streptophyta > Magnoliopsida > Asterales > Asteraceae > Bidens > Bidens hawaiensis. The sequence goes on from NW_027504866.1 coordinate 126,656, forward strand.
AAAACCACAATGTAACACAAATTTTAAATAAACATATGTAATATCATAAACATGAAATACAATACCATTACATATGAAACTAAGTTTACATACAAATCATTAATTAAAAAGATTTAACATTTAAGTCCTCACTACATTCACTCAAAATACTCTCAAATACCTTCACCTCCATCATCAGAAGAGTCCAGTTCGTCTGTGTCCACATCGACATTGCCTTGGACCTTCCAGTACGAAGAACATCTCCTTTCAGCTCGGTGATCTTTGCTTCAAGGCTTAGATTTGACTCTTTCAGCTCGTTGATCGAAGATCCTTGTTTCAGCGACAGTAGCATTTAGTTGACTGTTTTCAAGCCTGAGCATTTCGTTCTCAGCTCTGAAGTTTAGCAATCTGCTCATCTCTGAGTCGATTCTGTTATTCTTGCTCTGTCTTGAACAATAACATCTTCATCATAGCCTTGTGAAGATCAGCAATTTCAGATGCAACCTTTTGAGGTATAGACATTTCAGGTTGAGGGTTGAGGAGTAGGTTGTGGTGCTGACTGCGGTGTTGGTGGCTGTGCTGGTTGAGGCAGGAGGTGGCAGCAGAAAGTCCCAACTGAAGGACGTGGTTGATCGGAAAATAAACTCCGATACTTTCTTGTAACCTTCTTCTTCTGCCTCTTTGCAGGCCTTTC